>NC_084794.1:128359326-128662357 GCF_963169125.1 Humulus lupulus
AAAGTTAATGGTACTTAAGGAAAGAAGAAATTATTAAAGAGGCTAAACGGTGATTAATTCCTACTTTAACTTTGAATCGTTAATAGAGAATTTACTTGTATGTAGTGATTAAATCGATGGACACTTTTTATATATTTAAAAGTACTCAATACATAAATGTCTATACTTACAAGAGTGCAATCTCATATTTTTAGTTGAATAATATTGAGATTAACAAATTAATGTTATTATATTAAAGAGTTTTAATTAATAATCTAAATTTATTGGAGCTTGAAATTATAAGTCCATAGGTATCCAAGATGGCTCTATCATCACTGTTCAAGGTAAGAGTTGAAATTAGAAAAAAATCAAGAAAATGACATATATGAAAGAAAATTGTTCTTCAGGGTCAAATATGTAACTGGGACAAATTAATTTTTTATATTTTAAAAAAATTATTTTGGTATTTTCAAAAATAGCATTTAAATAATTAAGATAATTAATTTTGAATAAATTAGTTTTATATATTTAAATAATGTGAAAAAGATATTTATGATAATTCAAATTTGAATTGAATTTGAGATGATATTTATTCTTTAATTAACCTGATAAATAAGTTATTAGGTTTAGATATTTTTGAATAAATAATTATTAAAGAAATGGTTGGAACACGTCCCTGAAATCAGGGATGTGTTCCACACCAACTACAGTGCATGCACTGTAGTTGGCATGTAATAAGGTCCAAGAATGGGTCTTGGGTATTTCTTTTATTTTTTTAATTATTTAATCATTGATTTATAATTTGAATGTTGAATTTTTGAATTTTGAATTTCAATAATATAATTAATTCATTTATAAATATGTCAGATGAAAATAATTTCACAGGACAATGAACTATAGAAAGGGAATAATATACTTTTCACAGAGAGAAAATTAGATCGTATTATTTTTCTCTATCCCTAAAAATTGTCTCAGACCTAATATTCCAAGAACTCACGTGTTGAGAATATCTTGTGAATTAGAAATTTTCCTACCATTACTCTACGTGCACACATTTCTTGAGGTGTAGAGACACATCTTGGTCTGAGTAATTGAAGAACTGCTTTGGATTGGATGTTCGTTGGAGATACAAAAAGATATCGACGATTCTTGATAGTTCTTCAACTGGTAAATCCTCATCTTTTTATTTCTCTATGATTAATGTTTTTCATGTTAATCGATTCGATTATTTAAAGTTTGTTTAAATAATTTTTTTTGAAATCTCTGGGCCCAACACCATGTGCTTTTTGCTGCGCACAAGGTAAACCAGTTACCAACAATTGGTACCAGAGCGATCATTAATCTTTGCATGCATTAATTATTGTGTGGGTATAATATGCATTCTTATATTATCGTAATATGTGATGAATGGATGGATATTTTTTTTTTGGTGAATGTATGTTCTTAAAAGTCGTTAATTATTCTAAGTTTAACAGAATTTTTCAAATTCTAAGTTTAACAAAATTTTCAAAGACTTAAAATTTAAAACGATTATTGCCATGGGTAGCTGCCTCCTAAGCGATCATAATTTATTCATATTCTAGGTCGCTTTTAGAGGTTAGAGAAATGCGGTACCGTGTTCAAACTTCACAACAACCATTGTATTTACTTCACTTAATAATAATAAACAAAGGAAATGACTTTTATAAATAAGCCTCACAAATAAACATAAAAAATAGACTCGAGTCAATACTTCTTCAAATGCAGTACATTCCACGTTTGCGAAACTCCTTCTTTGTTCAACCGAGTTAACTTGAATGTCCCTTCTCGTAGAACTTCTACGATCTGGTAAGGTCCTTCCTAGTTTGGCCCCATACACCATCTTTAGGATCTTCTTTCGCCAAGAACACCCTCCTCAATACCAAATCTCCTAACTCAAACTTCCTTTCTTTGACCTTTGAGTTAAAATACTGAGTAACTTTTTGCTGATACTGAGGGAGCTGAATCTGTGATTCTTCTTGGCGTTCTTCAATCAAATCCAAAGATGCTTGTAATAGGTCATGGTTTTGTTCTTGATGAAAATTCTTTTTCTTGTGTGTTGTGACCAAGGCTTCGACTGGGACCATTGCTTCACTTCCAAAGGTTAATGAAAGCGGTGTATGACCAGTAAACGTGCGGTGAGAGGTTTTGTATGCCCAAAGTACTTGTGGGAGCTGTTCATGCCACAAACCATTAGCGTCCTCCAACTGTTTCTTTAAGCTTGCCTTTAAAGTTTTATTTACTGCTTCCACCTGCCTGTTAGCCTGTGGATACGCTACTGATGAAAAAACTCTTGATAACCACATACTTTTCACAGAAGTTGGTGAACAACTCGTTGTTGAACTGAGTCCCATTATATGATACGATTTTCTTGGGAAGCTCAAAGAAAAAGATTATGTTCTTCATCACAAAACCAAGTACTCTTTTTGAGGTTATAGTTGCTAATGGTTTGGCCTCTCCCCACTTTGTAAAGTAATCTACAACGAGCACAACATAGCGAACTCCTCATTTTCTAGTTGTCAGTGATCCTGTTGTTATCCCCAAAATTTCAGTTCGATGACGTGGCAATCAGAAGTGACAAGTGGCAATGCATGGTCAGTAAATGGCACATTAATAGTCAATAAAAGTGTTGGCTCTTCGGAGTTGTGATAAAGTGATCTGACCGATCTGATAGAATTTTTGTCCGACCGGTAAAGATTTTTGACTGACTAGTCAAATGCTTTGGCCGACCAGTCAATTGTTTTGGCCGACTAGTCAAGTGTTTTGCTAGACCAGAGATGTGTCATGCTAGACCAGAGAAGTGTCATACTAGACCAGAGATGTGCCATGTTAGACCAGAGATGTGTCATGTTAGACCAGAGAAGTGTCATGCTAGACCAGAGATGTGCCATGTTAGACCAGAGATGTGTCATGTTAGATCGGTGGAGTGCATGGCCGGCCAGTGAGGTGTTTGGCCGACTGGTGGAGTGCATGGCCGACCAGTGAAGTATTTGGCTGACCGGTGGAGTGCATGGTCGACCAGTTAGGTGTTTGGTCGACCGGTGGAGTGCATCATCGACCAGTGAAGTATTTGGCCAACTGGTGGAGTGCATGGCCGACCGGTGAAGTATTTGGTTGACCAATGAAGTATTTGGCCGATCGGTGGAGTGCATGGCCGACCAGTCAGCTGTTTTGGCCGACCAATCGAGTGTTTTGGCCGACCAGTCTTTCTTCAAGAAGTGAAGTTGGCCAACTAGACAGATCATCATTATGCAAGCGAAGTTCCAGTAACGGCTTCAGCTAGAATTAGTCGTACCTACGCGGGAATCTCTCAGTTTATCCCAAAGAAGTCTCATATTGTTGTATTTTAAATGTTATTATTAATTAAATATTGTGAGAGTAACAGAAATGACTCGGTCAAAGGGAATATCTGATGTACAATCCACGAGCCTATAAATAAATGGCTCATGGAATCATTTTGGGGGATCTGATCTTTTTAGACTGAGAAAAACTCTCTAGTTTGGAGACTTTGGGATTGTTACTTGGGGTATTCTTGGGGCATTTTCTAAGAGAGTTTAGAGAGAGAAACTATGTATTTTTCTACTTACACTTAAGAAACTCAGTTGGCTCAAGTTCATCTGATCTTAAGTGTAGGATATATATCACAACTCCAAATGGATCAGGCTATTACCAATAAATTGGGGCTGAACCACTATAAAATTATCTGTGTCATATTTTTCTCTTGAAGGTTCATTGTAGTTTTGATGTCTACTCGTCGTTGGCCAAAATCGTGGTCAACACCTGTCAAGTCTATTCCCCAAACAATGAATGGCCAAGGCAGAGAGATCATTGTTAGCTCGACAGGTGCAGCCTGAGCTATTGTAAAAAAATCCTCGCATTTATCATACTTTTGGACATACAAGGTCGAGTCTTTTTTAATGGTGGGACATAAATAACCTTGCCTAAGCTCCTTCATGGCTAAACTTTGCCCCCCCGCCCCCAACAACGTGATCTCCACAGAACCCTTCATGGATTTTTTTTTAATGGCTTGGGTTTCCTCTGGCGAGACACACCTGAGCAAAGGTATAGAATGACCTTGCCGGTACAAGATTCCTTCGATTAGGACATATCTTTCTGGTACAACAATTTTCGTGCGTCCTTACGATCTTCAGGCAGCCTTCCAGAAGTGAGATAATCTGTGACTAGAGTATTTCAGGTTGACCCGACATGAATTAGCTTGATATTTTATGATTTCTCTTCGATGCTCGACTTTTAAAGGAACTCAATCGGCACCATGTTCAACGTGTCTGCTTCCTTCATCATGGCAAGTCGAGCAATGTATCTGCATTGGTGTTCTGTTTGCGGGGTACCTGCTCAATAGAGTAAAACTCAAATTTCAACAGTTCATGCTTTACCTTGGCTAAGTATGTAGCTATCCTAATTCTGCGGACCTGGTATTCTCCCTGTACTTGGTTTACCACGAGCTGCGAATCATTGAAGCATTGTATAGATTTCTCTTTTAACTCCTTAGCTACTCGAACTCCAGCCAGCAAAGCTTCATTCTCAACTTTGTTATTTGAGACTTTGAACCCGAACTTTATGTAACGACTTGAATTTTTAAGACTCGATAATGCAGAAATATAAATGTTTTTATTTAACCAAATGTCATAAAAGCCCGTATAATTTTTTTTAAAAAGTCGTATGGCCATACTTAACATTTAATACAAACATATTTTATAAAGAGTAGAGTGAGACTAGTTTATGAAAATAACACAACATTTCCAAAAATAAAACGACTTCCCAAAAGGTCGGTCCACATGTACATTCACAAGGAAGACTCCAACGCTCATTTCTCTGCCTTTCCCTTTGTTGACGCGGTTCTTCGCCAACAGGTAATTAAGAGAAGAAGAGAAAGAGATTAGTGCTAATAATGAACCGAAACAGATATATGATCTTAGGAAATGGAAAGGTGACTCAAGACACGGTTTTCAAGTGGTTCAAAGGTTAAAATCCTTCTACTCCACTAGTCAATATTTTTGCTCTATTCTGGGTATATCATTACAGGATATTTCTTACAAGAGAGATTCCAACCCCTATCAACTCCCAGGGTCTCCATATTTATAGGAGAAGGCACCTGGGAGTTGGTAAGAAGGTCATCCCGTGACCTTCTTACCTATCATATCAACTCTGTGACATTCATGATTACTTCCTAAACCTGACACACAAGTGTGGTCAAATCAATAGGTAAGGAGATAATGGGTCGCACGGCCCAACCCAGTCGTGGGTGTTTGAATACGCACGTTCCTGCTACGTATCCGAGAAGTCAGGGGCATATCAGACACATGATGTCTGATATATGAACGTTTATCTTGCGTGTGTTGACTTTACAAAGGGTCATAGCTCCCTATCCAGCTCGTTCCACGAACTGGATATTTAACTCGACCTTCGGCCCCCAGAGTCCGGACAAAAGTCTCGGGCAATCTTGGCGAACCCTGGGGTTTCCTCGAGCTAAGTAGATACGACCTTATGACGGCAGCTTCGGTTTTGAGGGATGTCCACGAGATAATCATGACTAGGCCGCGACTTAGCTCGCTAATCAGCCCGTGGGAAAATCAGGGCGTACATCTGCCCCCCAAGCCCTTGCTCGTGGTATACCACACCGTACAAGACCACAGTAGGGGCTTTTAGGCTTCCCCATGAACTCTTCGCATTCCACCTCTTACGTAGGCGCTTGATACATGGAACGTCGTGGTTGGTGACGGTACGTCTTACGAGAACCGCATTTAATGGCCTAGCTATGCCCAGCCGTCGTTCCGTATTTCGAGTGGAGGGCCTCGGATCCCTCACCAGGGCCATCCAGCGGCCCTCTACACATGACCCTTCACGTATATAAAAAGGGGTGGCCACCCTACGCATGGGCCACCCTTTCATTTAAAATTTCTTAGAACTTCTCTCCTTCTTCTCTCTTCATCTCAGAAGAAAAAACCCTCTTCTCTGTGACTGCTATACTCAGCGTTCAAGAAGCTCAGACGTAAGGATTCCTCCAAAGCTTTGGAAGCCAATACTCCGACGAAGCTTTCACCTAGGCGATACCTTCATCCCCCTCCCAGTCAAACACTGTAAGTTTCCTGACCATGTGCGTTTTGAAAATATATTTCACTGTAGCTTAGGTAAATATTTTACTGTAGCCGCATGCAAGGGTTTTATTGGGTTTTGTGGAAGCGGAGGGTGAAATCCTTTTAGGTTAGGGAATTTTTGCTATAGGAAATCACTTAAGAGTATGGTTTACAGGATGCTTTTTCCGGGAACGATTTCTGGGTAGGATTTGTGACATATGTTGGGTGCAAAACCGGGTAGCTTAGGGGACACGCCTCACAGGCGGTTTTGCCAACCTTGCCTATCGAAACTTTTCCCCCAAGGCAAATTTTATCCTGACCCTCCTGACACACGAATTCTGAGTAATCCGGGATCTGTTGGGAGCATAGGCGCATGTTCATCGAACCACGTGGTCCCACTCTCCACGGGCTGGGCTTACCTCAGCTCGTGCAAATAACATTTGATTTTTCCTCACGCTTGGGTCGCCTTTTCTGAAATGTTTTCTTTTGTTCGTTAGGCGACCAGATGGCACCGAAAAGGAACGCTCCCAAGAAGACCGTCAGCATCTCGGCCTCACAGCAGGACAAGGGAAAGGCAGTGATGCCGGACTCCCCAATCCCCAACTTTGGGCCGGCGGTGGAGCAGGAGGTCGAGGTCGCCCCCGATGCCTTCTTTGAGGTGGAGAGGATCTTCTTAAAGGTCACCGACCAGACGAAGATCAACAAAATCTTTCTCTCCCACAACATCGCCCTGGGGAGAGCATCCGTGGTGGCCCGACCTGCCGCAGAGGGCGAGCGGAGCTGTGTGCTGCTCGACGAATCATTCGCGGCCTGGAGCGGCGAACATTTTAAGGCGGGGGCCTTCCTCCCGCTGGATCAGTATTTTGCTGATTTCCTTAATTACGTGGGGTTGGCCCCATTTCAGCTCCCCCCCAACTCCTACCGCTTGCTGGCGGGGTTGAAATACTTGTTTCAGAAGCACGAGTGGGAGGTCCCCACTCCTGCGGACATCTTATACTTTTTCTGCCTCAAGGCCAGCCCGGATCAGCGGGGGCGAGGCGACGGGTTTTACTACTTAACCCGATTTCCCAACACGGCTGCGGTCATCGAGCTGCCCAGCCACCCCAACGACTTCAAGGACCAGTTCTTCATGTCGACGGGGTTCAGAAACTACGAGCTCCACTACTTCAATCACCCTCGTAAGTGTGTGTGTGTGTGTGTGTTCTTTTTATCCTTAGTTCGTAAGTTAAGTGTCGTTTTTGCTCCTCCCATAACCCTTTCTGACTTAGACCAATCATGCAGCCATCTTCGCGAGGACAGAGAAATCTGTGACCGTCGGGGCCCAATACGAGACACTGGCGGGCTTGCCCCTCAGTGAGAAAGATTACCGCGCGCTCGTAACGGACGAGACGATGGTGGCCTGCAAGCTGATTTTCCCAAATCAGACTTTGAACCTAAGGAGGCCCCGGGGGCTTCCCCCAGCTCGCGACACCAGACCCATCATCGTGGAGGAGGTCGCAGAAGATGAAGATGAGGAGGACGAGGGCGACGAAGTTCCCCTCGTGAGGAATAGGAAGCAGACCTTGGAGGTCGTCCCGGGGACGGGCGAGGAGAGGATCCAATCCGAAGCAGTCGCGGGTCCTTCTGGCCAAGGTAACCCTTACATGTTTAGCAGTTTAGATAGGGCCACAGCAGACCCCCGGCTGGCTAGGTTCAATCCTAGGCAGCTCGTCCATCGTCACCGAAGTGATCCGGACCTGAACACAACCATGCTCCATTGTGTCGACCGGCTTGTGCTGGACTACCAAGATAGCCGGCCTAGGGGTACCGTAGTAGTAGATAATACCCTAGCTTTTAGGTCGATCCTATTCGAGAAGTATGGGACCAACCTTCGGACATGGCCATCACTTCGGAGAGGTTTCGTAGCTCCGGGGCTTAGATAATATGTAGAGGAATCTAGCCCTGAGTCAGACTCGGACCCAGAACTTGCGCCAGCTCGGGAAATAATCGACTTAGATTCTTCTCCTAGCCTGGGGGGTAGGACTCCCTTAGTATACATATACTTGACCCCTTTGTGTTTGTCTCTGTATGGTTGCTAACTAACCACGTTTTTGTTTTGACAGAAGATATGTCTCAGCCCGAGGATAGCCTGTGAGGTGCGGTCTTCAGGGGGAACGCCGCCCCTGGGCCAAGAATGAAGAGGCTCCGGACGTCCAAGAATGCCGCCGGGACCCCCATCAAGTCTCATGCGATGTAGAAGGATCAAGCCCCAGCTGCACAGGTCGCGGGAGCGGTTCTTCCTGCTGCAGGGGGAAGCAATATGCCTCCACCGGCTCCGCGAGCTCCACTCGCTGCCCGGGACGCAGGAATGGAGGTCAGGACTTCAGCCATCATACCCTCCGATGTATGCATCCCAGTCAATCCCCAGGACCTGGAGAAGATCCCCGAGGCCTTTTGGGGAATGGTGTATGAGTCGGCAAACTACGCCGTCAACCACATATACAAGTTCACCGAGAAGGAGCTCCGGGCCATCGAGACAATGAGCTCGGTGGGCGTGCTGGAGTCTTCACTAGGCATGGCCATGACGGTAAGATAACCTTAACCTTTTTGTGGTTTTTTACATTGTTATACTTTGCCCTGCTTTTTTCTAAGGCAATTGTCTTTTCGTCTTCGCAGAGCGTTGTCGCCCTTCATCGGAGCATCACCAGGACCAAAACTCAGCTCGGGAACACGAGGAACGAGCATCAGACTACCCTGTAAGTGGCTAAGGATGCCTTGGCTGCCTTTCAGGTTGAGTTGGAAAAATCCCGCTCGAAGATCCAAGAGCTTGAGTCCTCCCTTGCCACCTCGAAGACGGACCTAGACGCCGTGAAGACTGAGGTCCAGGCTGCACAGGATGCCCTAGAGGCCGAGTGGACAACTTCGGAAAAGTCCATGGAAGATCTGTTCTACCACTGCTGGGCCTACAATCCAGATGCGGATTTCTCCTTCATGTCAGCGAGCCTCTGGGAGCGCTTGCTGGTGAAGTTCCAAGCTCGCCTTGATAAAGAGGCGCCCTCAAAGACCGGGGATGGTTCTAGCGCAACTGAGCAAGGCGAGACGGCGACCTCCAAGGGACCACCTGGCGGAGCTTAGGGCATTTCTTTTCTTGTGCCCTCCAATATTTTTAAATACTTTTTGTAACCTTTGCATGAGGTGCTTTCACCTCGAGACAATTTGATTTAACGCTTTTAATTGATCCTCTTTCTGGCCTTTACGCATTTTGGTTACAATTTCTTGAAAAACTTAGTTCGTGCTGATCTTTATCCATATCTCGAACTCTTTAAGAAGAACAACGATCAATAGATTTAAATCAACTTCTAAGTTTTATGACCCGGTTAGGACCAGGAACTTAATTTGAAAACTTAGTTCGTGTTAAGTTTTATCCATATCTCGAGCTCTTTAAGAAGAACAACGATCAATAGATTTAAATCAACTTCTAAGTTTTATGACCCGGTTAGGAGCAGGAACTTAATTTGAAAACTTAGTTCGGGTTAACTTTTATCCATATCTCGAGCTCTTTAAGAAGAACAACGATCAATAGATTTAAATCAACTTCTAAGTTTTATGACCCGTTTAGGACCAGGAACTTAATTTGAAAACTTAGTTCGTGTCAACTTTTATCCATATCTCGAGCTCTTTAAGAAGAACAACGATCAATAGATTTAAATCAACTTCTAAGTTTTATGACCCGTTTAGGACCAGGAACTTAATTTGAAAACTTAGTTCGGGTTAACTTTTATCCATATCTCGAGCTCTTTAAGAAGAACAACGATCAATAGATTTAAATCAACTTCTAAGTTTTATGACCCGGTTAGGACCAGGATAGGACTTAGTTGGTGTTAACCCTTATCAATATCTCGCGTTTTTTAAGAAGAACGACGATCAATCGATATGAATCAACTTCTAATTCATTAAGGAGACCTAGTTATATCTAGGTACCATATGCCCCCCAAGTAACTGGGAAAGGGTCTTTCGTGGTTACTTTAGATTACACTTGCAAACATACATAAAAGCTGATTCTCATTAATACATAAAAAGTGGCCTTCCAAGCCTTACAAGTGAATCATTGATAATATTTCTTTAAGTGGATGGCGTTCCAAGTCCGCGGGACCGCCCCTCCATCAAGTCGAGCTAACTTATAAGTTCCATCCTTAATGATTTTGATGACCTGGTATGGTCCTTCCCAGTTTGGTCCCAAAACTCCATCTTTGGGATCTTTCCCAGCCAGGAAAACTCTCCTTAGGACCAAGTCGCCAACGCTAAAGGCACGTCTTTTGACTTTGGCGTTGAAGTAGCGAGTGATTTTCTGCTGATAATGGGCGAGCTGGAGTTGCGAATCCTCTTGCCTTTCATCAACTAGATCGAGGGAACTGCACAGGAGCTCGTGGTTTCGATCTTGGTCGTAAGACTGGACTCTATGCGAAAGCACCTTAATTTCCATGGGGAGTACTGCCTCACTCCCAAAGGTTAGGGAAAATGGAGTATGACCCGTAGGAGTCCGATGTGAGGTCCGGTATGCCCATAGGACCTGGGGGAGCTGTTCTGGCTAGACCCCCTTCGCTTCATCCAATCTTTTCTTGAGGCTCGTCTTTAGGGTCTTGTTGACAGCTTCGACCTGGCCATTAGCCTGAGGATAGGCCACGGAGGAGAAACATTTTACGATTCCGTATCTTTTACAAAACTCGGTGAACAGGTCGCTGTCGAACTGAGTGCCATTGTCGGAAACGATCTTCTTAGGCAGGCCGAACCGGCAAATAATGCTCTTGACCATGAAGTCGAGCACTTTTTTGGACGTTATCGTTGCCAAAGGTTCTGCCTCAGCCCACTTAGTGAAGTAGTCGATGGCTACCACGGCGTAACGGAGCCCGCCTTTTCCAGTGGGGAGGGCACCAACCAAGTCTATCCCCCAAACGGCAAACGACCATGGGGATGAGATCATCTTCAGCTCGACAGGAGGAGCTCGGGTAACTGCGGCGAATCGCTGGCACTTGTCGCACTTCTTCACGTATGAGATCGAGTCTTTGGACAGAGTTGGCCAGTAATACCCCTGCCTCAGGATCTTTAAGGCCAAGCTCTGCCCCCCAATGTGGTCTCTGCAAAATCCTTCATGCACTTCCTGCAGGATGGCCTTTGCTTCTTCTGGAAGAACACATCGGAGGAGAGGTAGGGAGTGCCCATGTCGGTACAACACCCCATCGACTATTGTATACCTAGGAGATTGATACAGGACTCGCCGTGCATCGTTACGTCCTTCAGGCAGCTTGCCTTCGGCGAGATATTCAAGGATGGGGGTCATTCAGATCGGCCTGGCATCGATCATCTCGACCTCCGTCCTGACATCTTCTACGCTTGGTTTCTCCAAGAATTCGACTGGTACTAGCCCCAAGGTCTCCGTTTCCCCAGAGGTGGCGAGCTAGGAAAGAGCATCTGCATTAGCGTTCTGCCCCCGAGGTATCTGTTTGATCGAGCCTCGCTCAAACGCGAACAGCTCAACTTTTACCTTCGCCAGATAGGCGGCCATCTTGGGCCCTCGTGCTTGATACTCGCTCAGGACCTGGTTTACCACGAGCTGGGAGTCACTGAAGCACTGGACGGAGCTCGCCTTCAACTCCTGGGCTATCCTCAGTCCCGCCAGCAAAGCTTCGTATTCGGCCTCGTTGTTGGAGGCTTTGAATCTAAATCTCAGCGCTGAGTGGAATCTATGTCCCTCGGGGGATATAAAAATGATTCCAGCTCTGGAGTCGTTCTCGTTGGATGAACCATCTACAAAGACCCTCCACGAAGCCAGGGGCGAGCTGATTTGGGGTGAGTTTTCTGCGGGATCCTCCTGGAATCCCGTGCACTCTGCCATGAAATCGGCCAGGGCCTGACCTTTTATAGCAGTTCGCGGAGTGTACAGAATCTCGAACTGACTGAGTTCGATGGCCCACTTTAACAACTGTCTCGATGCTGGTGTGCTCCTGATCCGCCGGATTCATCGCGATCTGATTGTGGCCCGAGTACACGTCCATAAAGGACATGAGCTCATGCCCTGCCGTGGCATCTACCAACTGATCGATCCTGGGCAATGGAAAACAATCCTTGGGGCAGGCTTTATTCAGGTCGGAGAAGTCGATGCAGGTCCGCCATTTCCCGTTAGGCTTCGGGACCAGCACGGGGTTGGCAACCCATATTGGAAACTTGGCTTCACGGATAAAGCCGCATTTCTTGAGCCGGGCTACCTCTTCCTCTAGGGCTTCAGCTCGAGTTGTTCCTAAACGCCTTTGCTTCTGGGACTTGGCGGGAACACTCTTATCCAGATGAAGTGTGTGCATGATGACACTCGGACTGATTCCCACCATATCCTCGTGGGACCAAGCAAACACGTCCAGGTTATTTCGCAGAAACTTGGTCAGCTCCGCCTTCCTCTTGCTACAGAGATTTTTCCCGAGCTTGACCATCCGTGATGGATTCTGCTGATCAATGTTCACTTCCTCGAGCTCCTCAATCGCCTGGAGCTTGGATCTATCCTCGCCTACTCGGGGGTCAATATCCTCACTTAAGATGACATTTTCCTCCTCGACGCTTTGAGGCTTTTCAATCTTAGGATCTGCTAAGGGTTCGTGAGATTCCTCTTCACCTTGAATGGCCATTGCCAGCTGCCTGGGTTTAGGTTTTCCCTTCATGGAAATGCTGTAGCATTCCCTGGCAGCGAGCTGATCGCCATGGATAGTGCAGATTCCCGTCGAAGTAGGGAGTATCATCGCGAGGTGGCGAATAGACGTGACGGCCTTGAAAGCTACGAGCGTAGGTCATCCTAAAATGGCGTTGTAGGCAGCAGAGCAGTCAATGACCACGAACTCGAGGAGTTTGGAGACTGTCCGAGGTCCTTCACCTAGGGTGATCACCAGCTCGATCGTCCCTATCGCTGCTGATCCTTCTCCCGAAAAACCATACAACATCATGGAGGTTGCCTTTAGCTCGGCAACAGTCAAACCCATCTTCTCTAAGGTGGATCAGAATAGGAGGTTCACCGAACTCCCGTTGTCTATCAGTACCCTCCTCACCCTCCGATTAGCGAGCTAAACTGCCATGACCAGAGGATCATTGTGAGGGAACTGGACATGGCCCGCATCTTCTTTCGTAAAAATGATTGGTTGCCTTTCCAATCGCTGCTGCTTTGATTGACGCTGCTCCGGGACGAACTCCACTCCGTTACCAGCCTTTAGTTCATTCACGTATCTCTTTTGGGCGCCTCTGCTCGCGCCGGCCATGTGTGGACCTTTAGAGATGGTGGATATCTCTCCTCCTACCATAGGAGGAGGGACATCCTTGTCTACCCGAGACCCGGGCTGACTGGCCGGGACTTTCGGAGCAAGTCGGTTTGCTGGAACCCTATTCCGTGCGTATTGAGCTAAGGGGCCGACTCGGATGAGAGTCTCGATCTCGTCTTTTAAATGCCTTCAATCGTTAGTATTGTGGCCGACATCGTTATGAAAACGGCAAAACTTGGAGGTGTCTCTCTTCCCCTTGTGGTGCTTTAATGGCTCCGGCCTCTTCCAGGGGACTCGAGTAGAGTTTGCTAGGAAGATATTCTCCCTAGATTGGGTGAGCTCGGTATAAGTTGCGAAGACGGGCGTAAACTTGTCTACGGACTTATTCTTCTTTTAGCCGTGCTGGCTGCCTTCACCATTCCTTTTTCTCTTGCCTCCACCGAGCTAGTTGTCCTGTGTGACATTTTGGGTCGCTGCTACGACCTCCGTCCCCACTCCAGCGGGCTGATCAGGGACCTGGCTGGTTCCTGCGGCTGAGGCCTCAGCTTCCTCCAAGTTGATCCATTCTTGGGCCCTGTTAAGGAACTCGTTAACCAAGCTAACTCCCTTCCTTTGTATATCCTTCCAGAGGTCTCCTCCGATGAGGATTCCAGTTCTCATGGCCATGAGCTTGGAGCTATCATCCGCGTCTCTAGCTCGGGCAGCAACGTTCGCGAATCTGCTCAGGTAGGCCTTCAGAGTCTCGCCGGGCTGCTGCCTCACATTAGCCAGGGAGTCAACCTGAACACGGGCGGCCTGGGAGGCTCGAAATGCCCTTTTGAAGTCAGCTGAGAAGGTCTTCCAGGAACTGATTGACTGTCTTTTACTTTGCTTGAACCACTGCCTGGCAGGTCCAGTCAGTGTGGAAGGGAAGATTAAACATCTCAGCTCGGGGCCAATGTTATGGGCCATCATCAGGGTGTTGAACATCCCTAGATGGTCCGATGGGTCTCCGTCCCCATTGAACTTTGACAAGTGAGGCATACGGAAACCAGATGGGTACGCCATTGCTGCTATACTGGGGGTGAAGAGTTCCATCTCATCCCCTGAATCATATTCGTCTTTTTCTTTTTCTGATAGGAGCTTCCTCATCAGCTCCTCCATCTGAGTCAGGCGCTCGAGGGTTTGGTCCTGATGTCCTTGGTTATTCCGGGGCTGTTCAACAGCTCCGGATCCATTGTACATATTTGGTGGGTTATTGCCCCTCCTATCTTGAGATAGGTTATTTGGGACATTCCCTCCGTTACGTACTTCGGACAGAGCCCCCCCTGAGCGAGCATAGTCATCTCCTCCTGCTTGTTCCCCTCTATGAGAGTTGAGGCGATCTCGCAGGTCGCCTCCCTGGGTTGTTTGATGACTTTGTGCCAAACTTAAACGTTGACGCAGGTCTCCCCCAGAGAGATCACTCCGGCGACTGCCGGTCCAGTGGCTCCTGCTGGATAGGCTTGGAGTCCGCCTTTGGTGGTGAGGATCTGAGATTTCCCGTGGCACCCTGCTACGCCGGGAAGGTCCAGCCGACGGCGGGTTTCTCCTACTACTCCCATAGGCTGGGATGTCTCGGATGGGCCGAGGAGGAGATAGATATCTGATTGGAGAAGGAGGATGCTTGACTGGAGAGGCGATCCTAGTTCCGTCAGGACGGATCAAGTTTGGTGGGGGCCTTTCGGCCCTGCCAACCTGCTGGTCCCGCGCCTGGCGATCTGGACGAGGCGCAGGATGGTTGTTGGGGACGGGCTGATGTCGTGAGCCTGCTCCGGATCTCCTTCGAGAATTTCCTTGGGCTCCTCTGGGCGTCCTCAAGGATGGTTGGGAGCTAGGAGTCGACGTCCTGACCGAACGACTGTATTGTTGTTGTTCGGCTCTAGGCATTCCTTTGAAGTCTGCCTCTCGATGGTGTGATGAAGGGGTGGAGTTGGCTGCTGGAAGTCTGTCCGAACGGCTATGCCTGGACCGGTTACCCCGGCGAGACTTAGGAGCCTCACCTTGCCTCTCTCCGACGTTAGCGTCGGTTGTGAGAGGGGGTAGTCGGTCCAGCATATCCTTGATTTGTTGGCTAGCTGTTGCTAACTGGCTCCTCAGCTGAGCGTTCTCCATCTCCACTGCAGTATAATAACATGGGTTCGGATTAGGCGGCCGAGGCGCCAAACTACCAGTATCATCTTGGCCCGCCGGCTGCTTTCCTGGCCGCTGCTGGACTTCAGGAACTTGATCACCAGGGATGGCCGTATGATGAGCCTCCTGCCCATCATGTTGTTCTGTCTCGTTACCGTGCCTGGATCGAGTTGTCACCATAGTTGGATGTTTGCAACAACACTAATCGAACTTGCTCTCAATGAAAGCACCAAACTGTTGACGCGGTTCTTTGCCAACAGGTAATTAAGAGAAGAAGAGAAAGAGATTAGTGCTAATAATAAACCGAAACAGATATATGATCTTAGGAAATGGAAAGGTGACTCAAGACACGGTTTTTAAGTGGTTCAAAAGTTAAAATCCTTCTACCCCACTAGTCAATATTATTGCTCTATTCTGGGTATATCATTACAGGATATTTCTTACAAGAGAGAATCCAACCCCTATCAACTCCCAGGGTCTTCATATTTATAGGAGAAGGCACCTGGGAGTTGGTAAGAAGTTCATCCTGTGACCTTCTTACCTATCATATCAACTCTGTGACATTCATGATTAATTCCTAAACCTGACACACAAGTGTGGTCAAATCAATAGGTAAGGAGATAATGGGCCACACGGCCCAACCCAGTCGTGGGTGTCTGAATACGCACGTTCCTGTTGCGTATCCGAGAAGTCAGGGGTATATCAGACACGTGATGTCTGATATATGCACGTTTATCTTGCGTGTGTTGACTTTACAAAGGGTCATAGCTCCCTATCCAGCTCGTGCCACGAACTGGATATTTAACTCGACCTTCGGCCCCCAGAGTCCGGACCAAAGTCTCGGGCAATCTTGACGAACCCTGGGGTTTCCTCGAGCTAAGTAGATACGACCTTATGATGGCAGCTCCAGTTTTGAGGGATGTCCACGAGATAATCATGACTAGGCCGCGACTTAGCTCGCTAATCAGCCCGTGGGAAAATCAGGGCGTACACCCTTGCTCTTACCTACAACAGGAAACAACTAGGTAATCGAAAATGCTTAGTAAGTTCAACTTTAAAACAAAAGCATGCAGAGAATTAGGGTTCTGGATCCATCCAGACCCTACACAATCAAATTCAAGAACGCAAAAGCGTCTTGGCAATCTTATGGTCATGCCTGATAACTACTGACAAACTATTTCATATAAATAGATAAATTCCTGCACTAAAAAAATCCTAGAAAAAGCAGATATATTATATCACAACTATTTCTTATCAACAAATAAATCCCTGCACTCAGAAAATCCCAGAGCAAGCAGATATAATATATCACAATATAATTTGAGACCAACGCTCGACAACTTCCAACAATTCGGGCATAACACGCCCTCCAGCATAAATGCTAATCTGTAAGAGAGAACCGACTCTCAACACTAAGATCTAGCCAATAAATATCCCCATCAAGTGTAACTATCGTGTTACCTAGGGCATCGTTACTTATCCAAGAGTAAATCCCTCACAAGGGTAACCATCAAGTTACCTAGGGCATCACTACTTATCCAAGAGTGTAATCGAAGTTACACGGTTTTACAGTGACTTCTATGTTAATCAGTAGTGCTCGTGAGCAGTTGCCCCTAGGGTGTTCAGCATCACTCAAACTTGGAAACCCCTAGTATCTCTAGGCACTCTCATTGAATGGCCAATATTCACGGCTACTATCTAGGAATAACTTATAAGAGCACTTGCTCGGGTTCTAACCATTCACTGATTAAGTAAGCATGAGGGCCCCTAGGTCCCATTCATTTTGGCGCCCCTAGGTTTAAACCAACATTCCTCACCTCTTGGCCACTCGTTGCGGTAATGAACTAGACATAATAAAATCAAGCACTGTGACAGAGATCAACCGTCTAGGATATGACGAATATCTACCGTTCATATTTTCTAAATCAGCACCCACTAGACTAACATCTCTAAGCAACTTTCTACGACAGTGTATATATGTGCATGTGTCTCTATACTAACATACAATACGATAGTCATTTCATGTTGCAGCCACACAATAGAAGTTGACTTACTTGGAGTCCTTTGCCCTCAGCAAGATTTCACCATCCAATGTATAATCCAGTTATGCTTAGCCAATACTGTAATTATCCATACAGTATACTCGGATTAATTATGGCACTTCATAATTCATTATCAATATTTTGGGCAGTCTGGTCATTTCCAAAATCATTAGTAAGGATTATAGATCCTTATTTGGTTTTAAACCCATTAAGGAAGTTCATACAAAAATATTTGAGACTAAACCCTAAGTCTCGGGGAGACCTACCCTATGGTCTCGATACCTGGGCTCGGGTATCACAATAGTATTTTCCCACATTCCGCTAAAAATCTTATTCTTTAAAAGTTCCGCTATTAACCCGTACATTCAACAGTCGGTAAAATATATAAAAGATTTTAGCCGGTATTATATCCCGGAAATACTATTTAAATTCCTTAATTATTTTTCAAGAAAATAAACTCTTAATTTTTCTTTTATTTTTCTTAAAGTTTTAATCTCTAAAACCCATTTTAAGAAAATTGCCTAATTTATCTTAATTAGGAAAACCGTTAAAAATTTCTCATCTTGACTAGTTAATTTTTCTGAAGTCAATTAATCAAGTTTACTTACTAGAAAAATAATTCACTAAATTATTTTATCAAAATATAGGGTTTTAAACCTTCTTTTAATTTATTAACGTATTAATAAATTAATTCTTTTATTTTTAGAAAGAATAAAAATTCTTTAATAAAAATAATTCTCACTAAAATCAAAGTGGTATTTTAGGTCAAAATATGTTTTCAAGACTTACCAAGATTTTATCTTGAAATAAGCAAAATTTTACTTTTTACCTTAAGTTCCAAATTCTCATTTTTACACTAAGTGTGAAAACCCTATTTTTCACATTTTTAACTACATACTTTGTTAGGACATAACTTGAAATTTACTTACCCAATTGTTACCAAAATTTTCCGATTCCATTTTTGGTATGCCATTTAGGTCTTTGAAAAATCTTAGGTCAAAATGAATATTTTTTATTGGTGAAATTATTTTCCAACAATGAGGTAAAAATGACCTTATTTTCAAGTCCTTAATTTTTCCAAACTTTGGCACTTAATAACATTCAAACCGTTCACTATTTTGTTACCAAATTTTACAGTGGAATACTATGTTATGCCAAGAATATGTCCACCAAATTTTAGAAAAATTGGGTTCATTTTCCCTATACAGTGGCTGTCCAAACTTGGTCCCGAAATTAAGAATAAGAAAAAACAGTTTTTTACCTAAACTTTGAAATAACATAACTCACTCCTTTTTAAACATCTTTGAGTGTTTCAAAAGCTCAATTTTATGTACTCAATCTCAAAAACATCATAGTACAATTAAATTTTACAAAATCAATATACAGTGGATATTTGATCCCTTGGAAGTCACATCTCAAAACTTGTATTTTGTTTTAGGGTTCTCACCAAAACCCTTAAGGATTTTGGTCCCAATTTTCAAAAATCAACACACATGCATCATAAAAATTATAGAGACTACCATAGCCTTATTACATCACCAATAAGAAAATTTAAGCATTAAATATACAAAATAATGCTTAAAAATAAAAACCATACAATAACAACCATAAAAAGTAAAATTTTTACCTCTTGTTGTTCTTGCTCTAGGTTTTTGATGTTCCAACTAGCTTTGAGTCCTTCAAAACTCTTTCAATACCTTAACCAAATCCCCCCCAACAACATAGATAGTTAGCTATTGAAAGACCTATGGTTAAAATCTTACAAAGTCAAGTTTTTTGAAATTTTACCTTAGGGAAACCCTTCCTAGACCAAAGTTTAATGCTTCCAAGCCTTCTTAGTGTTCTTGAGGTTGAAGATGGAGAGAAAACTTGAGAGAGAGTTTTCAAAAAAGATGAGAGTGATTGTGAAAGAGTGGGGGCCGGATTTGGGGGGGTTAGAAGGGTTTAGACTACTCTAAAATATCCTAAAACACTTGAGTGTTTTACTATCCACTTGCCATTAACCCTAATATTTAAAATGAGATTTAAAACTTAATTAATTTTGTTCACACCATTTAAAACCTCACATGTCCGGCCACCTCTTTCTATTTATGCATGTAATTATATATTTTTTTTATAAATGTTTATAAATATTTCCTAAGAAGAAAAATCCAATTTGACTTCCTATAACAATTTTCACTCTTATTAAGTTTTAAAAACAAAACTTAACACATAATAATTAAATTAAATTTCTCTCACATTTAATTTAATTAATCACACAATAAAATTCTCTCACAATAAAATTTAATTAATCACATTTATGGAATAAAATTTCCCAATTCGGAAAAATTAAGCATTTAACACAAAATGCCCTAAAATTTCCATTTTCCCTTAGGTTTAATATTTTTGACCAAAATTTAATTTTTATGAATGTATTTTATGCCCAAAATATATTTGCCATAGTTTTTCATTTTATTTTTTGAGATTTTTACCCGATCATGGTTTTTGTGTCGGTCCAAGACCGAAAGTCTTATCTTGACTTTAAACACCAAATTCATAATTTGGCTAGTAATAACTCATGGAAATAAATTCCAAACAAATATAATATTATTTAAAATAATATTCTTAACTCGGGAAAAACAATCCCCTTATTAAGTTTTAAAAACAAAACTTAACACATAATAATTAAATTAAATTTCTCTCACATTTAATTTAATTAATCACACAATGAAATTCTCTCACAATAAAATTTAATTAATCACATTTATGGAATAAAATTTTCCAATTCGGAAAAATTAAGCATTTAACACAAAATGCCCTAAAATTTCCATTTTCCCTTAGGTTTAATATTTTTTTACCAAAATTTAATTTTTATGAATGTATTTTATGCCCAAAATATATTTCCATAGTTTTTCGTTTTATTTTTTGAGATTTTTACCCGATCATAGTTTTTGTGTCGGTCCAAGACCGAAAGTCTTATCTTGACTTTTAAACACCAAATTCATAATTTGGCTAGTAATAACTCATGGAAATAAATTCCAAACAAATATAATATTATTTAAAATAATATTCTTAACTCGGGGAAAACAATCCCGACCCGAGTCGTTTCAAGGCACCCAAAACGCAGGACATTACACCTTAGAGCAGTATGGAAGCGATGCCCTTCTGGAGTAATCAAAATGAATCCAACTCCTAACCCGTGCTCATTAGATGACCCATCCACGAACAATTTCCACAATTCTTACATCGATTCCCTTATAGGTTCATCTTGAAAACTAGGGCACTCTCCCAAAAAATCAACTAGGGCTTGCCCCTTGATGGTTGATTTTGGTTTATATAAAATCTTGAACTGACTGAGTTTGATGGCCCACTTTAATAGCTGTTCGGAGTCTAGGGATTTTTTTATACCTACCTCAAAGGGTGATCAGTTAGGAGGTGTATTGTGTGGGATTGGAAGTAAGGTTGTAATGTAACATCCCAAAATTCCTAATAAGACTTAGTGTCTTGATTAGTGTGCTAGGAAGGCATAACTAAATCTATACGTGATATTGTGTGATTTTATTGATTATCTATATGTGATTATATGAAATATATGAGCTATATTATGATATGACTGTCTTTGCATGTTTAAGTGTATTAAGGGTGGGCATTTAAGTAATTTTGACATGTTGAGGGTATAACTGTAATTATATGTTTTATATGTTTGAGACCATTATTATGTGGATATATTTGAGATATTCGGCTTGAGTCGATCCTTTTGAGCATTTAGCAGAAGAGTCACAACAGGGATAAATACCCGGCTCGAAGATAGCATAAGGGTATTTTGGTAATTTGGTGAATTACCGGGAATTACTAGAGTATAAGATATATTTGTGGAAAAATATTTGTATTTGGAGGATTGGTGGATTTTATTGGGAATTATCAGGGTAATTTGAGGTTTAGTGGGAATTTAAGGCAAATGACCTTTATGCCCTTGTGTGGCTTTGTTGGAAGATTTGTGGGGCAGGGGTATAATAGTCATTTGGCTTGGCTAGAGGTTTAGACAAAAGGCTAAAGTGGTTTCCCTCACTCTCACGTATAACTCTCTCTCTCTCCCTCAAAGTGGTTTTCTTAGACTTTTGAAGACTTTGCCTTGAGGATCAAGTTTGGAGGTGATTCAAGAGAAGATTAGCTTGTTCTTGAGGATTAGGAGCTGTTAAGCAAAGGAATCTAACTGGGGAATTCAAATTCTAGGAGGTGAATCCAAACTCTTGAAGCTTTTGAGTTTTTGTTTTACTGTTCTTGAGAAAATCCTTGGATTTTGAGTTTGGTAGTGTTTTAGAGATTTTGGATGTTGTTTGATGAATATCTGAGCTGTTAGTATTGTTTTGTGGTTGAAGATTGGCTGAAATTATGTTTTGGGATGAATTTGGGTCAGTTTTTGATTTATGAAATCGCAGAAATTTTGGGTTTTGGCGGTCGACGAGGTTGGGGTTCCCTCAGACCGCCATGGCACTGTGACCTTTAATGGGCAGTGCCGTGATGCAAAATGAGAAAATTTATGGGTTAGCTCTCTGTCAAGTGGGGCGCCGCGACGCAAAATGCTTGGAACTTCAGGGTGGCCTTTTGGCCTAGTGTGGAGTTGTAGCGCTAAATGGGATTTTAGAGTTTATTGGCTTTGGGAAACCAAATCAAAGGGCTCGGGAACGATTCTGTTAGCTGGTTTAGCATAATCTGAGGTCCCATGGGCTAGGGCTTGGTCTTGAAGCTCTTTACTGGTTTTAGTTCTTGATGGAATTCATCATTGATGTTGTGAATAGGGTTCAGTGAGGCTCAGGAAATAGGATCACACTCAAGATCGCTCTATCATCAGCACAAGACTTGAGGTAAGAAACCTGGCACATGCACCGAGTGTAGGGCTTGAGCCCTGATTAGCAAGTGCGGGTGTGACCGTGCTACGAATCTGTTTAAATTTAAATGTTTGTTCTATGTAATCCTCTATTATTATAAACGTTTATAATGATCGATTGTTGTTTGTGATTGATCGGTCGGGAGGCTGTTATTGACCTTGAGGTCGTTATCAGCACTACATGCGTAATGTAGGTCGTAGTGGCAAGGACATGCCATAGTGGCGGGGCCATTATATGGATGCGGTGTGCATCTACTCATCATGAGTCATTATACCTGTCAGAAAATCCACGTGAATCTTGTTATGATTTATAAAGCATGTATTTGATAGAAATGCTTATATGAATATCTGTCTTGCTTGATTGATTTTCTTGTTCAGCCTTGGCTAACATGCTCTTTATGGTGCAGGTAAGGGCAAATGAGATCTTGATCAACCATGAGTCAGAGAGCTCTGGGGGTGGTGTGTACATACTTAGCCTGCTCGGCTGCGACAAATGATATACTTTTGAGGAATAAGGGTTATTAGTTTGATTTTGCCGCTTAAGTTGGCTAATTCTATAATTATGATAAATCTATACTTTTAATTTAAAACCTGTGGGATCCCTTTATTTATTCAAACCTTTTTAATGAAAAGTTCAAGTTCTTTGACCAAAATTTTTAGTACCTAAACAATCGTTTAATTTGAATTACACTTTTGAGTCCAAATGACTCGCTTATCGAGTTAAGCACAACTTTTAACACACAGTGTAACAGTCCTGGATTAGTACGACGTTACAACTTGGTATCAGAGCTTTCAAGGTTAATGGTTCATAAAGATAGGTTGGGTGTGTACGCTCGCAACTTAATATAAGCTCAACTCACGGTTTGGTAACTTACGTGTTAAACATGTGTTTAACTATTTACCTGGGGTATATATGCCTTATCTGCATGCTTGGACAAGAAGCATGATATACATATTGTTATAGTAGGGTCTGATGATTGATACATGAATGTTATAGACTTGTGTATTAGTATTATTGTTTCATATGGATGCTGTGTTATTCGGTTTTGACCGTGGGGTGGTTCTGGATATGATTATCATGCCCGACAGGCTGAGTCATTGATTGCAGACATACTTGGAAGTTATGCATCCAAGGCAGTCAATTAGACCATGCGGTGTTAATATCAAGGCTGAAAATGATTATCAGTGCCAGAACCCTTCGCTTGCCCCTTGGAATTGGTAGAAGATGTTTACAGATATTCAAGAGCGACTGCAGGGGCAAGGTGAAGAGATCAAGTGGTTAAGAAAGTAGGTTCTGTCAGTCGACATTGTCCCATTTGCCCTACTGGTAGTGGCACCGGTTTTGGCTCAGCCTGGGGTTGAGAACAAAAAGGAATCACTGGTTGAGAGGTTTCAAAGACATTACCATCGAGTCTTTGAGGGAGGCCTAAATCTGCTTAAAACTGATCAGTGGATGGGAATGATTAACTCCATCCTCGACTTATGAGGGTGGCAGGCAATGATAGAGTGGTATGTGCCACTAGTATGTTGCAGGATGATGCCCATACTTGGTGGGGAGTGGTATCATAGGGCCAGAATGTCATTACGATGGGTTGGGAGGAATTTAGGCAATTGTTCAACGAGATATGTTATAATGACGTGGCTCGTGTTGCGAAGGCGAATGAATTTATGAATCTAGTTCAGGGAAACATGACAGTGACAGAGTATGCCAATAAATTTGATGGGTTGGCCAAGTTTGCCTTTGACTTGGTGCCGACTGATGTCGCTCGGAAGAAGCAATTTATCCGAGGGCTGAATTTCAGGGTAGCCTAGGGCGTCAGAATCACCCCAGTAGCTGAGATTTCTTCCTATGCTCAGGCAATAGAGAATGCCCCTTCTGTTGAGGGCACAGAGGATGAGATATGGAGGGAGAGCACCGTAGGGCGCGATGCTCGGAGAATGGTACCTCTATTTACTGGATTGGGTAGGGGTGGAGGCCCCAGTGATAAAAAAAGAGGCTATAGACATATTTAGCACCCTTGGACTAGAGAGGAGGTTTTGGGGTGCTTAGGGTAGCCAATAGAGTGGGGGTGAGAAGTGGATGACTTACCCAATGTGTGCTTGGTGCAAAAGACGCCACTTGGGAGAATGTCTTGTTAAGACATGTTTTTTGGTGCGGCGTAGTGGGTCATCTTAGGAAGGAGTGCCCACAAGTGAAAAAGGAGGAAGTGAGGAAAGGAAACCATATAGTTCCAACTTGAATGGTTGCTTTGACACAGACAGAGGGTGAGGCTAGTCTATCTGTGGTGATAGGTCAGATTTATACCATTGACTTTCTTGCAGAATATGAATTTATCTTGAAACTAGGCATGTAATTGTTTTTATTGTGTAAGGTTATTGATAGATTGAGTAAACCTCGTGATATGTATATTGTGGGGGTTGAGACGTTGTCGCCTATTGGGAAATCAACAACCTCTAGAAGGCGGAATTAGATCTTTTCCGATAAAGGTAGATAGTAGGGAGTAGTTTGCGAACTTGATAGAATTAATAAGGAAAGAATTTGACATAGTATTGAATGAGAATGGTGTGCCAAGTGAGAGCAACCATAGATTGTAAAAGGAAGATGGTGATTTATGAGTTTGAATGAGTGGAACCGTTTGTGTTCATGAGTGCATGAGATTCTTAGCTAGTGTGGTAGATACCACAAAAGTTGTACCAGTCAGATCTGAGGGTCTACCGAGATTGTCATTGCATTGGGAGATTGAGTCTGTTATTGAACTCATAACAGGGATAGAATTGGTATTCAAGGCACACTATATAATGGCAATGATAGAGTTAAAAGGATTAAAGTTTGAGTTGCAAGAACTACTCGAATTGGAGTTGATTAGACCGAGTTTCCACTACGAGGTGTGCAAATATTATTTGTTAAGAAGAAGGACAAGTCATTGAGGATGCATACTAAAAATGGTGTTAGGATCGAGTTTCCTAATACGCAGTGGAATGGTAGTGGGTCGGCCAAGTATACAACAAAAATTTTGTAACATATTTAACTATTGAAATATGCGGATCCATTAATATACATACATTAATTATAAGCAATAAAAGAATAGAAAACATACCTCTTGATGCCTATCAAGTGTCCTTGCTATCTTTTCGTAATTTGAACGAACTTCCTATCCAAGCTGCTCCTAGGTACTCACACCAAGATCTCCCACAACGTTCTCTACACCTCAAGAAGTGTGTGGGCACTTAGAGAATAAAGGATAGTTAATTTATGATTCTACTTGATGTACTCAACACATGAGATCAAGAGAATAGGCCTGAGATTGGTTCTTTATCTTTTTCAGGGAGAGATATATAATTATCGTTCTTTTTTTTAGAGCGAATAACAGTGTGTCTTCATATTTTCTGATAAGTCTAACTTAAATAGAAAATATTTGAATTTAAAAAACAAATCTGTAACCAATTTACAATTTATATTTTAATTAATTAATTATCTGATTAATAAAAATTATCAAAAAACTAACTTTTGAATTTTCCATTAATTGATTAATTAAATAAATAAAATTGAAAAATCTATCCCTGAAAAATGTGTAGTACACGCCATACAATCCATGGACTGTGTGTGTTGTGTACACCCTATATTTTAGGGATATTTGATTTTTCCATAACTATTTAATTATTTATTCAAACTACATTATCAGATAAAAATCTGTTGACGCGTGTACGCCCTGGCTTTCCCACGGGCTGTTTAGCAGGGCGATCCTCGGACTAAACATGATTTAGCCCGAGGCTCCCACAGGCCAGAGGCTTTATCTTCAGGACGGGCCCTTTCTAGCTCGAGGGGATGGAGTTTCCTGCTCCCTCTTGTTGTTCCAGGAGCTGGGAACAACATCCGGCGACCACTGACGGATCAGCTCGGGTTATGGATTGTTCCGGCAGCGAGCTTCTCAGGAAGCTCTGACCCTATGGGAAGTCAACACGCAAGATAAACGTGCATAATCCTGCCATCACGTGTCCGATATCCCCCTGACTTCTCGGACACGCAGCAGGAACGTGCGTATTCAGACACCCACGGACGGGTTGGGCCGTGCGGCCCATTGTTTCCTTCCATACTGATTAGACCACACTTGTGTGTCAGGTTTAGGAATTAATCATGAATATCACAGACTTGATATGACAAATGGAAAGGTCACGGGATGACCTCCCTACCAATATCCAGGTGCCTTCTCCTATAAATATGGAGACCCTGGGAATTGATAGGGGTTGGAAAAAATAGTCTTGTAAGAACTATATATTTTGTAAACCAATTACCCAGAAAAGATCAATAATATTGACTAGTGGAGTAGAAGGATTTTAACCTTCGAACCACTTAAAAACGTGTTTAAGGTCACCTAGTTCTTTTCACAAAGATTTCATATCTGCGGCGGTTCTACTTTTAAGTACTAATCTCTTTCTCTTCTTCTCTTAATTACCTGTTGCCGAAGAACCGCGTCAACAGTTTGGTGCTTTCATTGAGAGCAAGTCCAATTAGTACTACCACAAACATACAACTATGGTGACCACTCGATCCAAACATGGCAACGAGACAGAACAGCATGATGGGCAGGAGGCCCGCCATGTTGCCCTCCTCGAGGAGCAAGTTCCTGAAGTCCAGCAAAGGCCAGGAAAGCAGCCGGCCGGCCAAGACGACACTGGTAGTTCGGCGCCCCGGCCGCCTAATCCGAATCCATGTTATTATACTGCGGTGGAGATGGAGAATGCTCAGCTGAGGAGCCAGCTAGCAGCAGCTGGTCAGCAAATCCAGGATATTCTGAGTCGACTACCCCCTCTCACAACCAACGGTAACGTTGGAGAGAGGCAAGGCGATGCTCCTAAGTCTCGCCGGAGTAATCGATCCAGGCATAGCCGTTCGGGTAGACTCCCTGCAGCCAACTCCACCCCTTCATCACGCCATCAAGAGGCGAACTTCAGGGAAATGCCTCAGACCGAACCGCAGCAGTACAGCCGTTCGGTTAGGACATCAACCCCTAGCTCTCAGCCTTCCTCGAGGACGCCCAGAAGAGATAGGGGAAATTCCCAAAGGAGGGCCGAGGAGATCCGGAGACGTCAGCCCGTCCCCAAAAAATGTCCAGTTCCTCGTCCAGATCGCCCAGCGCGAAACCATCAAGCTGGCAGGGCCGAGAGGCCCCCACCAAATTTAGTCCGTCCAGACGGCACTAGGATCGTCTCTCCGGTCAAGCATCCTCCTTCTCCCATCAGATATCCGTCTCCTCAGACCGTCCGAGACATCCCGACCTACGGAAATAGTAGGAGAGACCCGCCATCGGCCGGGCCTTCCCGCCGCAACAGGGCGCCGGGAGGAGGAGCAGATCGGAGCCGCCAAAGACGCACATCGAGCCTGTCCAGCAGGAGTCACTGGACCGGTAGTGCACGGAGTGATCTTTCGGGAGGGGACCTGCGACAGCGACTAAGTCACCATAATTCCCATGGAGGCGACCTTCGAGATCGCCTCAACTCTCACAGAGAGGGTCCAGTTAGGGATGGTAGCCAGGCCCGCTCAGCTGGGGTCCGATCCGAAGTACGTAATGGCGGGAATGCCCCAAATGACCTATCTCCAGATAGGAGGGGCAATAACCCGCCTAATATGTACAACGGGTCCGGAGCTGTTGAACAGCCCCGGAATAACCCAGGATCTCAGGACAAAACCCTAGAGCGCTTAACTCAAATGGAGGAGCTGATGAAGAAGCTCCTGTCGGAGAAAGAAAAAGACGAATATGATTCAGGGGATGAGATGGAGCTCTTCGCCCCCAACATAGCAGCAACGGCATACCCTTCTGGCTTTCGTATCTCTCACTTGTCAAAGTTCAACGGGGATGGAGACCCATCTGACCACTTAGGGATGTTCAACACCCTAATGATGGCTCATAACATCGGGCCAGAGCTTCGTTGCTTGATCTTTCCTTCCACCCTAACTGGACCTGCCAGGCAGTGGTTCAAACAAAGTAAAAGGCAGTCAATCAGCTCCTGGAAGACTTTTTCGGCTGACTTCAAGAGGGCATTCTGCGCCTCTCAGGCCGCCAGGGTCCAGGCCGACTCCCTAGCTAACGTGAGACAGCAACCTGGAGAAACGCTAAAAGCCTACTTGAGCAGATTTGCAAATGTCGCTGCTCGAGCCAGAGACGCCGACGACAGCTCCAAACTCATGGCTATGAGGACCGGGATCCTAGTAGGCGGAGATCTGTGGAAGGATATTCAAAGGAGGGGGGTCAGCTCAGTTAGTGAATTCCTTAACAGGGCCCAAGAATGGATAAACTTGGAGGAAGCTGAAGCTTCAGCCGCGGGGACCAGCCAGGCCCTCGAGAAGCCCGCTGGGGCGGGAACAGAGATCGTAGTAACGACTCCCGATGTCACGCAGAGCAACCAGCCCGGTGGCGGCAAAAGAAAAGGGAATGGTGAAAACGTCCAGCACAGTTAAAAGAAGAATAAATCCGTGGATAAATTCAAGCCCGTGTTCACAACGTATACCGAGCTCACCCAAACTAGAGAGAATATTTTCCTGGCCAACGCTACGCGAGTCCCCTGGAAAAGACCGGAGCCAATAAAGCACCCTAAGGGAAAGAGAGACGCTTCCAAATTCTGCCGTTTTCATAACGACGTCGGGCACAATACCGACGACTGCAGACACCTCAAAGATGAAATCGAGACTCTCATCCGAACAGGTCCGTTGGTGCAATACTCGCGGAACAGGGTCCCGACAGGTCGACCCGCTCCGGAGATCCCAGCCAGTCAACCTGGACCTCGAGTAGATCAGGACGTCCCTCCCCCCGTGGTCGAGGGAGAGATTTCCACCATCTCTGGAGGGCCACACATGGCTGGCACGAGCAGAGGCGCTCAGAAGAGGTACATAAATGAGTTGAAGGCCCACAATGGAGGGGAGTTCGTCCCGGAACAGCGTCAATCAAAACAACAAAGATTAGAGAAACAACCAGTCACTTTCACGGAGGAGGACGCGGGCCATGTCCAATTACCTCATAACGATCCCTTGGTCGTAGCAGTCCAGCTCGCCAACCGGAGAGTAAGGAGGGTGTTAGTGGACAATGGGAGCTCGGTGAATCTCCTATTCCGTTCAACCTTAGAAAAAATGGGTCTGACCGTCTCCGAGCTAAAGGCAACCTCGATGATGCTATATGGTTTTTCAGGCGAAGTGTCAGCAGCGATAGGAACGATCGAGCTGGTGATCACCCTAGGCGACGAGTCCCGAACAGTGTCCAAACTGCTCGAATTCGTAGTCATTGACTGCTCCGCTGCCTACAATGCAATTTTGGGCCGACCAACGCTCGTTGCTTTCGAAGCTATCACATCCGTCCGGCACCTCGCCATGAAGTTCCCTACTTTGACAGGGGTCTGCACTATCAAGGGCGATCAGCTCACTGCCAGGGAATGGTACAGCATTTCCATGAAGGGAAAATCTAAACCCGGGCAGGTGGCGATGGCCATTCAGGATGAAGAGGAATCGCAGGGACCCAAGGCGGCCCCTGAGATTGAAAAACCTCGGGTTTCCGAAGATGAAAAGCTCGCCTTAAGCGAGGACATTGACCCCCGAGTAGGCGAGGACAGGTCCGAGCTCCAAGCTATTGAAGATCTCGAGGAGGTAGGCATCGATGAACAAAATCCTTCACGGACGGTGAAGCTCGGAAAGAACCTCTGCGATAGAAGAAAGGCGGATCTGACTGCGTTTCTGAAAAAGAACCTAGACGTATTCGCATGGTCGCACGAGGACATGATAGGGATCAGTCCGAGCGTAATCATGCACAGGCTCCACCAAGACAAAAGCGTCCCTGCAAAGTCTCAAAAGCAGAGGCGCTTAGGGACAACCCGAGCCGAGGCCCTTGAAGAAGAAGTAGCCCGGCTCAAAAAATGTGGCTTTATCCGCGAAGCCAGATTTCCCATTTGGGTTGCCAATCCCGTGTTAGTTCCAAAGCCCAATGGCAAGTGGCGGACCTGTATCGATTTTTCCGACCTGAATAAAGCCTGCCCCAAGGATTGCTTTCCGTTGCCGAGGATCGATCAACTGGTGGATGCCACGGCGGGGCACGAGCTCATGTCCTTCATGGACGCGTACTCGGGCTACAATCAGATCGCGATGAATCCAGCAGACCAGGATCATACCAGCTTTATGACCCCAACTAATGTCTATTGTTATAAGGTCATGCCGTTCGGTCTTAAGAATGCTGGGGCAACCTACCAAAGGCTGGTAAATAGAATGTTCGCGGATCAGATCGGGAAAAACATGGAAGTGTACGTCGATGATATGCTTGTCAAGTCAAAGACTGCCACCAACCACGTCGCCGACCTGGAAGAATGTTTTAACATACTGCGAGAATATGGCATGAGGCTCAATCCTCAGAAATGCACTTTCGGTGTCGCATCGGGGAAGTTCTTGGGTTTCATAGTCAATACCCGAGGAATCGAGGCAAATCCCGACAAGATCAGGTCACTGCTTGAGCTTCCATCCCCCAGGTCGCGGAAAGATGTCCAAGGCCTCACAGGAAGGGTGCCAGCACTGAACCGGTTCATTTCCAAATCGACCGACAAGTGCCTGCCTTTCTACAACCTGCTCCGCGGAAACAAGAAGTTCGAATGGACAGTAGAATGCGAGGGCGCATTCCTCGACCTAAAAACGCACCTAGCTGAGCCACCTGTGCTATCAAAGCCCAGGGTAGGAGAACCTCTTTTCCTCTACATGGCCGTGACTGAGGACGCAGCTAGTGCTGTTCTGGTGCGAGAAGAGGACCAGGCTCAGAAACCGGTTTATTACATCAGCAAGAGACTCCTCGGAGCTGAGTCAAGGTACCCGTTGATGGAAAAGCTGGCGTTCTGCCTAATCACGGCCTCGCGAAAACTCAGGCCATACTTCCAGTCCCACTCTGTACACGTCATGACCGATCAGCCTCTAAGGCAGGTTTTGCAAAAGCCTGAAGCCTCGGGACGCTTGCTAAAGTGGGTGGTCGAACTCAGTCAGTTCGAGATTTTCTATACTCCCCGAACTACCATAAAAAGTCAAGCCTTGGCCGACTTCGTGGCAGAATGCGCGGGATTCCGTGAGATCCCATCGGAAGATTCACAGCAGCTCACCTCCTCAGGTTCATCGTGGAGGATCTTCGTTGATGGCTCATCTAACGAGAACGGCTCCGGGGCCGGAATCATTCTGATATCCCCAGAAGGACATAGATTCCATTCGGCGCTGAGGTTCGGGTTCAAGGCGTCCAACAACGAGGCAGAGTACGAGGCCTTGTTAGCCGGACTTAGGATAGCTAGCGAGCTAAAGGCAAGCTCTGTCCAATGCTTCAGCGACTCCCAGCTCGTGGTGAATCAGGTCTTAGGTGAGTATCAGGCGCGGGGTCCCAAGATGGCCTCTTATTTGGCTAAGGTAAAATCCGAATTGTCTACGTTTGGGCAAGGGTCGATCGAGCAGATACCTCGGGAGCAGAACGCCAATGCAGATGCTCTCGCCAAGCTCGCCACCTCGGGGGAGGCAGAAACCCTGGGGTTGGTGCTAATTGAGTTCTTGGACAAACCAAGCATAGACGGAGATCGAGCAGATATTGAGATGATTGACATCAGGCCGACCTGGATGACTCCCATTGTTGAGTACCTCGTCGAGGGCAAGTTACCCGAAGGGCGCAACGACGTACGACGAGTCCTTTATCAAGCTCCGAGATATACGCTAGTCGAGGGGGTGTTGTACCGACGTGGGCATTCATTACCTCTCCTCCGGTGTGTTCTTCCAAGTGAAGCGAAGGCTGTCCTGCAGGAAGTTCATAACGGATTCTACGGAGATCACACTGGGGGGCAAAGCCTGGCCTTGAAGATCCTTCGGCAGGGTTTTTACTGGCCGACTCTGTCCAAAGACTCGATCTCATATGTAAAAAAGTGCGACAAATGTCAGCGGTTCGCCGCGGTTGCATGAGCACCCCCGACCGAGCTAAAAATGATATCGTCTCCCTGGCCCTTCGCCATTTGGGGCATAGATCTAATAGGCGCCCTGCCCATCGGAAAGGGCGGGGTCCGTTACGCCGTGGTAGCCATTGACTACTTCACAAAGTGGGCCGAAGCAGAGCCGTTGGCGACAATAACATCGAAAAAGGTGCTAGACTTCGTGGTTAAAAGCATCGTTTGTCGATTCGGCCTACCCAAAAAGATCGTTTCCGACAATGGCACTCAATTTGACAGCGACCTGTTCACCGAATTTTGCGAAAAGCACGGAATTGTGAAAAGTTTCTCATCCGTGGCCTATCCCCAGGCGAACGGCCAGGTCGAAGCTGTCAATAAAACTCTGAAGGCAAGCCTCAAGAAGAGGTTAGATGAGGCAAAGGGGATCTGGCCAGAACAGCTCCCCCAAGTTCTGTGGGCCTATAGGACCTCACATCGGACTCCCACGGGTCACACTCCTTTCTCCCTAACCTTTGGAAGTGAAGCGGTCCTCCCCGTGGAGGTGAAGGTCCTGTCGCACAGGGTCTGGTCCTACGAACAAGACAAGAACCACGAGCTCCTATGCCACTCCTTAGACTTGATGGATGAGAGGCGAGAGGATTCACAACTCCAGCTCGCCCATTATCAACAGAAAATCACTCGCTACTTCAACACTAAGGTCAAAAGACGTGCCTTTAGCGTCGGCGATTTGGTCTTGAGGAGAGTTTTCCTGGCCGGGAAAGATCCCAAAGATGGGGTTTTGGGACCAAGCTGGGAAGGACCATACCAGGTCATCGAAGTCATCAAAGAAGGGACGTATAAATTAGCTCGACTTGGTGGAGGGGCGGTCCCGCGGACTTGGAATGCAATCCACCTAAAGAAATATTATCAATAAACATTTGTAAGACCTAGAAGGTCACCTTCCATGTATAAATAAAAATCAAATGTTTCTCGTTATTTGCAAGTGTAATTTTAAAGTAACAACGAAAGGCCCTTTCCCAGTTACTTGGGGGGCATATGGTACCTGGATATATCCAGGTCTCCTTAACGACTTAGGTGTTAATTTTTATCTACGGATAAGAGTCATCACAAACTAAGTCCTATCCTGGTCTTAACCGGGTCATAAAACTTAGAAGTTAACAAAAATTTGTTGACCGTGGTTCTTCTTTAAAGAGCCCGGGATACGGATAAAAGTTAACGCGATCTAAGTTTTTTCGAAATAAGTTCCTGGTCTTAACCGGGTCATAAAACTTAGAAGTTAACAAAAATTTGTTGACCGTGGTTCTTCTTTAAAGAGCCCGGGATACGGATAAAAGTTAACGCGATCTAAGTTTTTTCAAAATAAGTTCCTGGTCTTAACCAGGTCATAAAACTTAGAAGTTAGCTAAAATTTGTTGACCGTGGTTCTTCTTTAAAGAGCCCGGGATACGGATAAAAGTTAACGCGATCTAAGTTTTTTCAAAATAAGTTCCTGGTCTTAACCAGGTCATAAAACTTAGAAGTTAGCTAAAATTTGTTGACCGTGGTTCTTCTTTAAAGAGCCCGGGATACGGATAAAAGTTAACGCGATCTAAGTTTTTTCAAAATAAGTTCCTGGTCTTAACCAGGTCATAAAACTTAGAAGTTAGCTAAAATTTGTTGACCGTGGTTCTTCTTTAAAGAGCCCGGGATACGGATAAAATTTAACGCGATCTAAGTTTTTTCAAAATAAGTTCCTGGTCTTAACCAGGTCGGAAAACTTAGAAGTTAGCTAAAATTTGTTGAACGCGGATCTTCTTTAGAGAGCCCGGGACACAAATAATGTTAACTTGAACTAAGTCATAAAAATAAAAAGATAAATTGTGACCAAATGCATACAAGTATATATATAAAACTGGCTGAGCAAGATGTCTCGAGGCGGAAACGCCCCACACAAAAAGAGAATTACAATAAAAAAAAAAATGCTCAAAGTGCGTAAACGAGGAGCATCCTAAGCCCCATCAGCTGGCCCTTTGGAGGTCGCGGTCTCGCCTTGTTTCGCCACGGCAGAAGCCTCTCCAGTCTCCGAAGGAGGAGCCTCCTTATTCAGGTGGGCTTGAAGCCGCGGCAACAGGAATGCCCAGAGGTCCGGCGGCATGAAGGAGAAGTCCGCGTCCGGATTGTGGGACCAGCAGTGATAGAATAGGTCCTGTAAGGACTGCTCCGACACGACCCGCTCGTCTTTCAGGGCGGCCTGGGAGGTCTGGACTTCGGCCTTCGCCACCTCAAGGTCTGCCCGCGATGCGGCCAGGGAGTTTTTAAGCTCTAGGTTCTCGGAGCGAAGCTTCTCTAGCTCGGATGCGGCCAGGGAGCGTTTAAGCTCTTGGTTCTCCGAGCGGACCTTCTCTAGCTCGGCTTTGGAGGCCGCCAGGGCGTCTCTCGCCTCCTGAGACTCCTGGAGGGCAGTCTGGCGATCTGCTTCCAAACCCTCGAGTTGGGCCTTGGTCCTAACGATGCCTCTATAGGCGGCAGCCATGCCCTGCAAGAAAAGAATGATAAATTAGCAAACTGGAAGGAGAAAGGCGGCGTGTGAGTGTCAAAGCCTTAGAAGAAGGGGGCACTTTACCGTTAAAGTCATGTCCATAGCAGATTCTATAACTCGGACCGGGCTCGTTGTTTCGATGGCCCGGAGCTCCTTCTCCCTGATATTGTAATAGTGGCTGACGGTGTAGCTGGCCGACTCGTACACCGTACCCCGGAATGCTTCGGGCATCTTCTCCAGAGCCCGGGGGTCGACTGGGATACGCACGTCCGGGGCTGCCGCGGCCAGATTCCCGACCTCTATTACCCCGTCCTGGGCGGCCAGTGGAGATCGTTGGGGTGGCGGATGCATGAGTCCTGTCCTGGCGACAGGGAGGTTCGCCCCTGCGACCTGCGATGGCGGGTCTCTCTCCTTCTCCGTAGCTGGGGATTTGGTGGAGACCCCGGTCGAGCTCTTGGACTCGCGAAGCCTCTTTAACCTCGGCCCCGCTGGGGGATTCCCACCGAACACAACGCCCCGCAGACTATTCCCGGGCTGAGACATCTCTTCTGCCAAAGAGCAAAAAACACGGTTATTAGCAATCATACAGAAATAGAGGCAATAAGAAAGCAAATACTAAGGGAGCCCTACCCCCCGAGCTGGAAGAGCCTAGGACGATTATCTCACGAACTGGCGAAGGTTCTAGGTCCGGTTCTGAATCGGGGCTGGACTCTTCTACGTACTGCCTAATCCCCGGAGCGTAGACGCCCCTCTGGAGCGCAGGCCACGTGCGTAAATTGGTCCCGTACTCCTCAAAAATGGCCGACCTAAAGGCTAGGGTATTATCTACTACTACGGTACCCTTGGGCCGACTCTCTTGGTTGTCCAGCACGAGCTGGTCAACGCAGTGGAGCAGAAGCGTGTCCAGGTTCGGATTCCTTGGGTGACGATGGACGAGCTGCCTAGGGTTGAACCTAACCAGCCGGGGGTCTGCAGTGGCCCTATCTACGTTCTTAAATAAGTAAGAGTTACCTTGACCGGAAGGGCCCGCGGCTGCTCCGGATTGGGCCCTCTCCTCGCTCATCCCCTGGGCGACCTCCAAGCTCCTCTTCCTGTTCCTCACCAGAGGAACTTCCTCACCTTCTTCCTCGCCTTCGTCATCTGCGACCTCCTCCACGACGATCGGCCTGTTGTCGCGGGCTGGGGGAGGACCCCGGGGCCTTTTCAAATTCAAAGTCTGATTTGGGAAAATTAGCTTGCAGAATACCATCGCCTCGTCCGTCACGAGCACGCGGTAGTCTTTCTCACTGGGGGGCAGGTTCGCCAGTGTATCGTATTGACCCCCGAGGGTCACGGACTTTTCGGTCCTCGAGTAGATGGCTGCAAGGTTGGTTGAAATCAGAATTGGAATAAGGGACGGGCTAAAATAAGATAACCGTTAAAAGGCGAGCTAAATGGAGGATTACTTATGAGGGCGGTTGAAATAATGATGATCGCAGTTTCGGAACCCAGTAGACATAAAAAACTGGTCTTTGAAGTCGTTTGGATGGCTCGGCAGCTCGATCACTGCTGCTGTGTTAGGGAAGCGGGTTAAGTAATAGAACCCGTCGCCTCGCCCCCGCTGGTCCGAGCTGGCTTTGAGGCAGAAGAAATATAGGATATCAGCAGGAGTGGGGACCTCCCACTCATGCTTTTGGAACAAATACCTCAGTCCCGCCAGCAGACGGTAGGAATTGGGGGGGGGGGGGGGAGCTGAAATGGGGCCAACCCCACATAGTTCAGAAAATCAGCAAAATACTGATCCAGGGGGAGGAAGGCCCCTGCCTTGAAGTGTTCCCCGCTCCAGGCCACGAACGACTCGTCGAGCGGCATGCAGCTCCTCTCCCCATCCGCAGCAGGTCGGGCGATCACGGAGGTCTTCCCCAGAGGAATGTTGTGGTTAAGGAAGATTTTGGTGATCTTTGCCTGGCTGGTTATCTTCGAGACGATTCTCTCCGCCTCGAAAAACGCGTCAGGAGCCACCTCGGCCTGCTTCTCCACCACCGGCCCAAAGTGAGGAATTGGCGAGCTGGTCACCATCGCCTTTCCTTTATCCTTCTAGGAGGCCGAACTTCCCACATTCTTCTGTGGCAGATTTCTCTTTGGAGCCATCTGGTCGCCTATCAAACAAAAGAAAACACTTTAGAAAAGGCGACCCAAGCAGGAGAGTGAAGCAAGTATTAAGTACACGAGCTGGGGTAAGCCCAGCCCGTGGAGAGTGGTGCCACGCGTTCCAAGGAACACGCGCCTATGCCCTCAACAGATCCCAGATTACTTGGAATTCGTGTGTCAGATGGATCAGAGTAAAAAAAATTGCCTTGGGGGGAAAGTTTCAACAGGCAAGGCGTGGAAAAACCGCTTTTAAGGCGTATTCCCTAAGCTACCCGGTTTTTGCACCCAAAGTTCCTAAGGATCCTACCCAGAAATTGTTCCTAAGAGAGAATCATGGAACCCACGTTCTAAGGCGATGTCCCATGGCAAGTGTGCCCTAATCTAAGAAGGGCCATCACCCTCCATATTCGTGCGACCCAGAAAACCTCTGCATGTGGCTACAGTAAAAAAATTTATCTAGGCTACAGTGGCATGCTTTCAAAAATAAACAGGGACAGAAGACTTACAGTATAGGGTTGGATGGTGAGCGAGGTTGCTGCGCTGGTAGGAGCTTCGTTGGCACAGTAGTCTCCAAGGCCTTGAAGGAACTCGCATGCTTAAGCTTCGTGAACGGAGAAGATGAGAGCAATGGAAATGAGGGTTTTGTTCTTCGGAAGGTCAGAGAGAAAAGAAGGAAATTTGAGAGGTTCTGAATGGTAAGGTGGCCCGTGCGTGGGATGACCACCCCCTTTTTATACAAGGGAGGATCACGTGTAAAAGGCTCCTGGGAGACCCTCCACTCGAAATGTGAAACGACGGCTGGACAGTAGGCTAGGCCATTTAATGCGGTTCTCGTAGAGTGTACCGTCGCCACCCACGGCGTTCCACGTATCAGACGCATGCGAAAAGCATGGAATGTGAAGGGTTGTGGGAGAAGTCTAAAAGCTCCTACTGTGGTCTCCCATATCTGACGTCATGGACCACGAGCAGGAGCATGGGGGGCAGATGTACGCCCTGGCTTTCCCACGGGCTGTTTAGCAGGGCGATCCTCGGACTAAACATGATTTAGCCCGAGGCTCCCACAGGCCAGAGGCTTTATCTTCAGGACGGGCCCTTTCTAGCTCGAGGGGATGGAGTTTCCTGCTCCCTCTTGTTGTTCCAGGAGCTGGGAACAACATCCGGCGACCACTGACGGATCAGCTCGGGTTATGGATTGTTCGGCAGCGAGCTTCTCAGGAAGCTCTGACCCTATGGGAAGTCAACACGCAAGATAAACGTGCATAATCCTGCCATCACGTGTCCGATATCCCCCTGACTTCTCGGACACGCAGCAGGAACGTGCGTATTCAGACACCCACGGACGGGTTGGGCCGTGCGGCCCATTGTTTCCTTCCATACTGATTAGACCACACTTGTGTGTCAGGTTTAGGAATTAATCATGAATATCACAGACTTGATATGACAAATGGAAAGGTCACGGGATGACCTCCCTACCAATTTCCAGGTGCCTTCTCCTATAAATATGGAGACCTTGGGAATTGATAGGGGTTGGAAAAAATAGCCTTGTAAGAACTATATATTTTGTAAACCAATTACCCAGAAAAGATCAATAATATTGACTAGTGGAGTAGAAGGATTTTAACCTTCGAACCACTTAAAAACGTGTTTAAGGTCACCTAGTTCTTTTCACAAAGATTTCATATCTGCGGCGGTTCTACTTTTAAGTACTAATCTCTTTCTCTTCTTCTCTTAATTACCTGTTGCCGAAGAACCGCGTCAACAACGCGGTTCTTCGCCAACAGGTAATTAATAGAATAAGAGAATGAGATTAGTGCTAAGTAATGAACCATAACAGATGAATGATCTTAAAATAAAATGGTGATACGAATACTTTTTTAGGTGGTTGAAAGGTTAAAATCCTTCTACTCCACCAGCCAATATTATTGCTAGTTTTCTGGTATTCTTTACAGGATATTTCTCTACACCATAGAATCCAACCCTTTGCAACTCCCAGGATCTCCATATTTATAGGAGAGGGCACCTGAGGGTTGGCAAGAAGGGGGGGGGGGCATCCCGTGACCTTCTTACCCATCATGTCACTTCTGTGACATTCATGATTAATTCCTAAAACCTGACATATGAAGTGTGGTCAAATCAGTAGGTAAGGGGGATAATGGGCCGCATGGCCCAACCCAGCCGTGGGTGCCTAAACGCGCACGTTTAGGCTGCGTGTCCAAGAATTCAGGGATATATCAGACACGTGATGTCTGATATATGCACGTTTACATTGCGTGGCTGACTTTATAAAGGGTCACAGCTTCCAACTCAAGCATGTGCATCCTCGAGCTGGATGTCTTCTTAGCCTGTGGTGTCTATACTTCTGACCCGACTCCTTAGTAACCTTAGCAAGCCCTTTGGTTATCTCGAGCTAAAGAGGTGGGACCTGGTAACAGCAGCTCCGGGTACGTGTCATCCACGTGGCCGATATAATTATGCCATACCTCAGCTCGCTAATAGCCCATGGAGAATTAGGGCATACATTTTCCCCCCAAGCTCCTGCTCGTGGCACACGACGCCACCTGGGGCCACAGTGGGGGCTTTTATGCTTCCTTGTGGGCTATTCACATCCCGCCCATTACGCAGACGTCGAATACGTGGAGCATCATGGTTGGTGACGGTACATCTTCCGAGAACCGCATTAAATGGCCTAGCCTATACACGGCCGTCATTTCGCCTTTCGAGTAGAGAGCCTCGTATCCTACATTAAGGCAATCCAATGGCCCTCCCCACTTGGCCTCTTACGTATATAAAAGGGGTGGCCACCTTACACATGGGCCACCCGTTTATTTGAAAATTTTCTTATTTTCCCATCTTCTTCTTCCTTCTCAATCTAAAAAAAAAAACCCTCTCTTTCTTCTGGTTACTGTTCCCAACGTTCCAGAAGTTCAGGCGTGAGAGCTCCTTTGAGGCTTTGGCACCAGCTATTTCGACAAGACTTCAACCCAGACGACCCTTTCGACCTCCTCACCGCAAAACATTCTGTAAGTTCTCTGCTTATGCATGCTTTAAATTTCCTCTTCACTGTTGCTTAGGTAAATTGTTTCTGTAGCCGCATGCAACATTCTATTGGTTTTTGTGGGTATGATAGGCATAGGTTTTTATTCTAGGGCATCGATTGTAGAAAAAAGCATTTAGGAGCATGACTCATAGGGTACGCTTTCTGGGGAAATTTTCTGGGTAGGATTTTTGGGTATGCCTGTTTGAAATAACAAGCCTTTTGAGTGCAAAATAGGGTAGCTTAGGGGACACGCATCATAGGCGGTTTTGCACTGTTTGCCTACTCAAACTTTCCTTCCAAGGCAAACTTTTATCCTGACCCTCCTAACACACAGATTCTGAGTTATCGGGGATCCGTTGGGAGTACAGGCACGTGTTCATAGAACCGCGTGGTCTCACTCTCCACGGGCTGAGATTACCTCAGCCCGTGTAAAGGAAACACTTCACACCAGATTCTTTCCTATACTTAGGTCGCCTTTTCTAAAATTTCTTCTTTTGTTCGTTAGGCGACCAGATGGGACCAAAGAAGAACGCCCCTAAGAAGACTGCTGGCAGCTCGTCTTCTCAACAAGCCAAGGGAAATGAGGTGGTCACGGACTCTCCAATCCCCGTTTTCGGTCCAGCCTTGGAGCAGGAGCTCGAGGTGGGGCCCGACGCTTTCTTCGAGGCCGAGAGGATCGTCTCGAAGATCTCCAACCAGGAGAAAGTGAATAAGATATTCCTTTCTCACAATATTGAGATTGGGAGAGGTGCCCTAACCGCCCGACCTCCCCTAGAAGGTGAGCGGAGCTGCGCGCTGCTCGATGAGGAATACGCGGCCTGGAGTGACGAGCACTTCAAGGCTGGGGCCTTCCTTCCGCTGGACTAGTACTTCGCGAATTTCCTCAACTACGTGAAGCTGGCTCCTTTCCAGCTCCCCCATAACTCCTACCGTTTGTTAGCGGGGTTGAGATATTTATTCCTGAAGCAGGAATGGGTGGTCCCCACGCCTGCGGACATCCTTTACTTTTTCTGCTTCAAGGCCAGCCCGGAGCAGAGTGGGCGAGGCGACGGGTTCTACTATCTGACCCGTTTACCAAACACGGCTGCGGTCATCGAGCTGCCCAGCCACCCCAACGACTTTAAAGACCAGGTCTTCATGTCGAAGGGGTTTCGCAATTGCAAACATCACTATTTCAACTGCACTCGTAACTACCCTTTGCTCTTAGCTCGTAAGTTGATTATTGATTATCTTCCTTTATTAGCTCCTGACTTAGAGACAACCATGCAGCCATTTTCGCGAGGACGGCTAAGTCCGTGACCCTCGGGGGTCAATACGAGACATTGGCAGGACTGCCCCCCAACGAAAAGGATTATCGCCAGCTCGTGTCGGACGAGATGATGCTGGGGTGCAAGCTAATTTCCCCAGGCCAGACTTTGGCCTTGAGGAGACCGTAGGGCCTCCCTCCAGCTCGCGAGATAGTGCCCATCCCCGAGGAGGAGGCCGTGGGAGAAGAAGAGGAAGAGGAGGACGAGGTGCCCCTCATGAGGCGGAAGCGGGCACTGGAGGTCGCCCAAGAAACAGACGAGGAGAGGGCCCGGTCCGGAGCAGCAGCCGGTCCCTCCGGGCAAGGTAATCCTTATATGTTTAGGGACTTAGATAGGGCCACTGCAGACCTTCGGTTTGCTAGGTTCAATCCTAACCAGCCCGTTCAATGTCATCAAAGTGACCCAGACCGCGACGTAACCTTACTCAAATGCGTCGACTAGCTCGTGTTGGATTACGAAAGTAGCCGTCCTAGGGGCACTGTAGTTGTAGATAACACCCTAGCTTTTAGGTCGGTCTTTTTCTAGGAGTATGTGACCAATCTTCGGTCATGGCCCTCCCTTCGGGAGGGTATAGTAGCTCCGGGTCTTAGGCAATATGTAGAAGAGTCTAGTCCCAAGCCAGATTCGGACCCAGAGCCTCTTCCAGCCTGTGAAGTCATTATCCTAGATTCCCCCGCTGCAGCTCCGGAGCTGGTGGTCGTGACCATAGATTCCTCCTCTAGATCAGAGGGTAGGATCCCTTTCAATATATACTTGAGATCTGTTTTTCCTTTTATTTTTGTTGTCTTGCATGAATATTTCTACTTGTATATTAATACTATGCCTTTGCTTTCTCAGGGGAGATGTCTCAGCCCGGGAGCAACGATATGCGAGCTATGTTCCTTGGAGGGAACCCTTCCTCTGGGGCCTCTGGGCCCATGGTGAAAAAGCTCCGGCAGGCGAAGAAGGCCATCGGGAGTACCTCCAAGTCCCTTACGAAGGGGAAAAACCAGGCTCCGACAGCTCAGGAGAAAGTGCCTCTGCCCCCTCCTGCAATGAAGATGCCTCCCCCTCCCCCGCAAGTTCCCGACCTTGCTTGGGAAACGGAGGTGCCCACTGGGACCTTGTCGACCACAACCCTCGAGGTGCGCATCCCGGTGAACCCCCGGGCTCTGGAGAAGATCCCCGACGTCTTTTGGCGAACGGTCTACGAGACGGTGAGCTACACCGTGGACCATTACTACAATGCCGCCGAGAGGGACCTGCGGGCGATCGAGACAAGGGGCCCGGAGAACGTGATGGAGTCTTCGTTGGGGATGGCTCTCACGGTAAGTTAGCCTTGCCATTTGTATCACTTGTTTGTTTTTTTTTTCTCTAAGGTAGTTGCCTTATCATCTTTTTGTCTTGCAGGGTGCCTTGGCTCTCCATCGGAGCATATCCCGATCTAGGGCTCGGCTCGAGGAGATGAGGGGCGAGCACCAGAAAACTTTGGCTGCCATTGAGGCTGCCCAAAAGAAAGAACAGGATGCCAAGGATGCCCTGGCAACTGTGCAGGCCGAGCTGGACGCTTCTCGACCTAAGTTGCAGGAGGCCGAGGCTACCAAGGCTGCTCTAGCCACCGCGAGGACTGAGCTCGAGGAGGCTAGGGCCGCTCGGGCCGCACTAGATACCGTGAAGGCCGAGGCTGAGGAGGCCAAGGCTGCCATAGCGACGGTGAGGGCAGCCGCTAGCTCCTCCATGGAGGCTATGCTGTACCATTGTTGGGTCTATAACCCAGATGGTGACTTCTCCTTTATGGGGGTGGATGCATGGGACAGCTTCCTGGAGAAGTTCAAAGCTCACCTTCAGCAAGAGACGCCCTCCGAGACCAGGGAGACCTCTGCAGCCGCCGAGTAGGAGGGCGAGGTGGTGACCTCATCGGAGTAGCCTGGCGGGGCCTAGGAATCCTTTTCTTTCCACCCTCCGAACAACATATATATATTTTTTGTAACTTTGTATGAGGTTTTCTAACCTCAAGACAATTGGCTTTGCCAACCTTTTGCTTTTAATTGATTTGCATCATTTTACCTTTATGCGTTTTGGTAATAGTCTTAGTTTTTTGTTGGTGCTGCGATTGACATTTTATGCTTTTCTAGGAAAAAACATAATCAATTTTGAGCCAACTTCTAAGATAAGTCCTGGTTGTATCCTGGACATTACTTTAAAAACTTAGTTCGCGTTAATTTTTTATTAACATCTTGTGCTTTTTAAGAAAAACACCGATCAATCAATTTGAATTAACCTCTAAGTTTTAGGACCTGGTTACATCCAGGACGTTAATTTGAAAACTTAGTTCGCGTTAATTCTTGATTAATTTCTTGTGCTTTTTAAGAAAAACACCGATCAATCAATTTGAATTAACCTCTAAGTTTTAGGGCCTGGTTACATCCAGGATACGACTTAGTTTGCGTTAATCCTTTATGAATATCTCGTGCTTTTTAAGAAAAACATCGATCAATCGATTTGAATCAACTTCTAAGTCTTTAGGGCGACCTGGTTATATCCAAGATACGACTTAGTTCGCGTTAATCCTTTATCAATATCTCGTGCTTTTTAAGAAAAACATCGATCAATCGATTTGAATCAACTTCTAAGTCTTTAGGGCGACCTGGTTATATCCAGGATACGACTTAGTTTGAGTTAATCCTTTATCAATATCTCGTGCTTTTTAAGAAAAACATCGATCAATCGATTTGAATTAACCTCTAAGGTTTAGGACTTGGTTACATCCAGGACGTTAATTTGAAAACTTAGTTCGCGTTAATTCTTGATTAATATCTTGTGCTTTTTAAGAAAAACACCGATCAATCAATTTGAATTGACCTCTAAGTTTTAGGGCTTGGTTACATCCAGGATACGACTTAGTTCGCGTTAATCTTTTATGAATATCTCGTGCTTTTTAAGAAAAACATCGATCAATCGATTTGAATCAACTTCTAAGTCTTTAGGGCGACCTGGTTATATCCAGGATACGACTTAGTTCGCGTTAATCCTTAATCAATATCTCGTGCTTTTTAAGAAAAACATCGATCAATCGATTTGAATCAACTTCTAAGTCTTTAGGGCGACCTGGTTGCATCCAGGCACCATATGCCCCCCAAGTAATTAGGAAAGGGTCTTTCATGGTTACTTGAGATTACATTCGCAAATATATACAATAATGAAAAAAAGATTTAATTCTCATTGCCTAATAAACAAAAAATGGCCTTTCTGAGTAAGCCTTACAAGGGTATTACAGATAATACTTCTTTAAATGGGTGGCGTTCCAAGTTCGTGGGACTGCTTCTCTGTTAAGCCGAGCTAACTTGTAGGTTCCTTCCTTTATGACCTCGGTTATTTGATATGGCCCTTCCCAGTTCGGTCCCAATACTCCGTCTTTGGGGTCCTTACTGGCTAAGAAGATTCTCCTGAGGACCAGGTCGCCAATGCTAAAGGCGCGTTTTCTAACCTTTAAGCTGAAATAACGAGTGATTTTCTGCTGGTAATGCGCGAGCTGGAGCTGCGAATCTTCTCGTCTTTCATCAATCAGGTCGAGGGACGCGCAAAGCAGTTTGTGATTGCGGTCCTGGTCATACGCCTGGACTCTATGCGAAGATATCTTTATCTCAACAGGAAGGACTGCCTCACTCCCAAAAGCTAGGGAGAAAGGAGTATGACCCGTAGGAGTTCGATTCGAGGTCCGGTATGCCCACAGTACCTGGGGGAGCTGTTCTGGCGAGACCCCCTTGGCTTCGTCCAGTCTCTTCTTAAGGCTCGCCTTTAGTGTCTTATTGACGACCTCAACCTGCCCATTTGCCTAGGGATAGGCCACGGAGGAGAAACTTTTCACAATGCCGTACCTTTCACAGAATTCAGTGAAGAGGTCGCTGTCGAACTGAGTCCCATTGTCGGATACAATTTTCTTTGGCAGCTCAAACCGACAGATAATGCTTTTTACCACGAAGTCGAGGACTCTCTTGGAAGTGATCGTTGCCAAGGGTTCTGCCTCAACCCACTTGGTGAAGTAGTCGATAGCCACCACCGCGTAATGGACCCCTCCCTTTCCGATGGGGAGGGTGCTAACCAAGTCGATTCCCCAGACCGCGAATGGCCACGGGGACGAGATCATCTTCAGCTCGACTGGGGGAGCTCGGGCAACTGTGGCGAATCGCTTGCACTTGTCACATTTCTTGACGTACGAGATCGAGTCCTTTGACAGAGTGGGCCAGTAATATCCTTGCCTCAAGACTTTCAGGGCCAAGCTTTGCCCCTAGTGTGGTCCCCGCAAAAACCCTCGTGCACTTCTTACAAAATGGTCTTTGCTTCTCCTGATAGAACACATCGTAGGAGGGGTAGAGAGTGCCCACGCCGGTATAGCATCCCATCTACCATTGTATACCTTGGAGCCTGGTAAAGTATCCATCGTGCGTCATTACGCCCCTCTGGTAACTTTCCTTCGGTGAGATACTCGAGGATGGGGGTCATCCAGGTCGGTCTGGCGTCGATCATCTCGACCTCCGCCTCGACTTCTATGCTTGGTTTCTCCAAGAATTCTACCGGTACTAATCCCAAAGTCTCCGTCTCGCCGGAGGTAGCGAGCTTGGCGAGGGCGTCTGCGTTGGCGTTCTGGTCCCGAGGTATCTGCTTGATTGAGCCCCGTTCGAATGCGGATAGCTCGACTTTTACCTTGGCCAGGTAAGCCGCGATCTTGGTTCCCTATGCTTGATATTCACCTAGTACATAGTTTACCATGAGCTGGGAATCGCTGAAGCATTGAACGGAGCTGGCCTTTAGCTCCTGGGCCACCCTTAACCCGGCCAGCAAAGCTTCGTATTCGGCCTCGTTGTTGGATGCCTTGAATCCGAATCTCAACGCCGAGTGGAATCTATGCCCTTCTGAGGATATCAAAATGATTCCAGCCCCGGAGCCGTTCTCATTAGATGAGCCATCCACGAAGATCTTCCATGATGCCCGGGCCGAGGTGACCTAGGGAGAATCTTCCATAGAATCTTCTCGGAATCCTGTGCATCCTGCCACAAAATCGGCCAGGGCCTAGCTTTTTATTGTAGTTCACGGAGTGTACAAAATCTCAAACTGGCTGAGCTCAATAGCCCACCTCAACAGGCGTCCTGATGCTTCAGGTTTTTGCAAAACCTGCCTTAAAGGTTTATCGGTCATGACGTGTATTGAGTGGGATTGGCAATACGACCTGAACTTTTGGGAGGCCGTGATAAGACAGAATACCATCTTCTCCATCAACGGGTATCGGGACTCAGCCCCAAGAAGTCTCTTGCTGATGTAATAGACTAGTTTTTGAACCCGGTCTTCTTCTTGGACCAATACGACACTAGCTGCATCTTCTGTGACAGCCAGGTAAAGGAAAAGAGGCTCTCCTGCCGTTGGTTTGGACAATACGGGCGGCTCAACCAGATGCGCTTTCAGGTCGAGGAAGGCACGTTCACACTCCTCTATCCATTCAAACTTCTTATTCCCCCGGAGCAGGTTGTAGAATGGCAGGCACTTGTCAGTGGATTTAGAAATAAACCGATTAAGGGCTGCCACCCTTCCTGTCAGGCCTTGAACGTCCTTTCGCGTCCGAGGTGAGGGAAGCTCGAGCAACGACCTGATCTTATCGGGGTTTGCCTCGATTCCTCTAGTGTTGACAATGAAACCCAGGAATTTTCCAGATGCGACCCCGAAAGTGCACTTCTACGGGTTAAGCCTCATGCCGTATTCTCTTAGTATCTTGAAGCATTCCTCTAGGTCGGAAACATGGTTATCAACAGTTTTTGACTTGACCAGCATGTCGTCAATGTACACTTCCATGTTCTTCCCGATCTGGTTGGCGAACATCCTATTCACCAATCTCTGGTATGTAGCACCGGCGTTATTCAGTCCGAACGGCATGACCTTGTAACAATAGACGTTATTTGGGATCATGAAGCTAGTGTGCTCCTGGTCCGCCGGATTCATGGGGATCTGATTATAGCCCGAGTACGCATCCATAAAGGACATGAGCTCATGCCCCGCCGTGGCGTCTACGAATCGGTCGGTCCTTGGCAAAGGGAAACAGTCTTTGGGGCAAGCTTTGTTCAGATCGGAGAAGTCGATGCAGGTCCGCCATTTCCCGTTGGGCTTCGGGACCAACACAGGATTGGCGACCCAGACCGGGAACTTGGCTTCGCAGATAAAGCCGCACTTTTTGAGCCTGGCTACTTCCTCTTCTAGGGCTTCAACTCGAGTTGTTCTCAGGCGCCTCTGTTTCTGGGACTTTGCCGGCACACTCTTATCCAAATGGAGGGTGTGCATGATGACGCTTGGACTGATTCCCACCATGTCCTCAGGTGACCATGCGAACACATCCAGGTTCTCCTGCAGGAACTTGATCAGCTCCGCCTTCCTCTTGCCACAGAGGTTTTTCCCGAGCTTAACCATCCATGGGGGATTCTGTGGATCGATATTTACCTCCTCGAGCTCCTAGATAGCTTGGAGCTCGGACTTATCCTCGCCCACCCTGGGGTCAATATCATCACTCAGGACGATATTTTCCCTTTCGACGCTCTAAGGTTTTTCAATCTCAGGATTAGGCAAAGGTTCCTGAGATTCCTCTTCTCCATCTTGGACGGTCATCGTTAACTGCCCGGGTTTTAATTTTCCCTTCATGGAAATGCTGTAGCATTCCCTGGCAGCAAGTTAATCGCCATGGACCGTGCATATCCCCATGGAAGAAGGGAATTTCAGCGCGAGGTGGCAGATGGAGGTAATGGCCTCAAAAGCTACAAGTGTTGGTTGACCCAGAATGGCATTGTACGCGGTGGGACAGTCGATGACCACGAACTCGAGGAGTTTTGAGACCGTCTGAGGTCCCTCTCCTAAGGTGATCACTAGCTCGATCGTCCCTATTTCCGCTGATCCTTCTCCAGAGAAACCATAAAGCATCATGGAGGTTGCCTTCAGCTCGGCGACAGAAAAACCCAAATTCTCCAACGTGGACCGGAATAGAAGGTTTACCGAGCTCCCATTATCGACCAGCACTCTCCTAACCCTCTGATTAGCGAGCTGTACTGCTACGACCAGAGGGTCGTTATGAGGGAACTAAACGTGGCTAGCATCTTCTTCAGTAAAAATGATTGGTTGCCTCTCCAATCGCTGCTGCTTTGGCAGATGCTGCTCGAGGATGAAATCCAATCCATTATGAGCCTTAAGTTCGTTGACGTATCTCTTTTGGGCACCTCTGCTTGTGCCAGCCAAATGAGGACCTCCAGAGATTGTGGAGATCTCTCCTCCTATCACTGGAGGAGGGACGTCCTGATCTATCGGAGACCCGGGCTGATTTACCGGGACGTCCGGAGCTGGTTGGCTTGCGGGAACCCTGTTCCGCGCATACTGAGCCAAGGGGCTGGCTCGGATGAGAGTCTCGATCTCATCCTTCAGGTGTTTACAGTCATCGGTATTGTGGTCAACGTCGTTGTGGAACCGGCAAAACTTGGAGGGGTCTCGCTTTCCCTTCTGGGATTTAACGGCTCCGGCTTCTTCCAGGGGAGATGAGCAGAGTTTGCTATGAAGATGTTCTCCCTAGAGTGGGTGAGCTCCGTATAAGTCGCGTAGACCGGCTTAAATTTTTCTACGGACTTATTCTTCTTTGGGCCGTGCTGGTTGCCCTCGCTGCTCCCCTTTCTCTTGCCTCCACCAAACTGGTTATTCTGGGTAACGTTTTGGGTCGCTGTCACGACCTCCGTTCCCACTCCAGCGGGCTGCTCAGGGACCTGGCTGGTTCCTGCAGCTGAGGCTTGTGCCTCCTCCAAGTTGATCCACCCCTGGGCCTTATTTAGGAATTCGTTTACAGAGCTGACTCCCTTCCTTTGTATCTCATTCCAGAGTCCTCCTCCAACGAGGATTCCAGTTCTCAAAGCCATGAGCTTAGAGCTGTCATCTGCATCTCTGGCCCGAGCAGCGACATTCGCAAATTTGCTCAGGTAAGCCTTTAGAGGCTTGTCGGGTTGTTGCCTTATGTTTGCCAGGGTGTCGGCCTTGACGCGGGCAGCCTGGGAAGCTCGGAATGCTCTCTTGAAGTCAGTAGAGAAAGTTTTCCACGAGCTGATCGACTATTTTTTACTCTGTTTGAACCACTGTCTGGCCGGCCCAGTCAACGTGGAGGGAAATATTAAACACCTCAGCTCGGGGCCAATGTTGTGGGCAATCATCAGGGTATTGAACATACCTAGGTGATTTGATGGATCTCCGTCTCCGTTGAATTTGGACAGGTGCAGCATACGGAAACTGGGTGGGTATGTCGTTGCTGCTATGCTGGGGGCGAAGAGCTCAAGTTCGTCCCCTGAATCATATTCGTCTTTTTCTTTCTCTGACAGGAGCTTCCTCATTAGCTCCTCCATCTGAGCCAGGCGCTTAAGGGTTTTGTCCTGATTTCCTTGGTTATTCCGGGGCTGTTCAACAGCTCCGGATCCATTGTACACGTTTGGCGGGTTATTGTCCCTCCTATCTTGAGATATGTTATATGGGACATTCCCGTTGTCGCGTACCTCAGACATGTCTTCCCTTGGGCGAGCACGGTTGCCGTTTCCTACTGGGTCTCCCCTTTGAGAGTTAAGACGATCTCGGAGGTCGCCCCTCAGGTTGGCATGAGGACTTTGCGCCGAGCTCAGGCGTTGGCGCAGGTCTCCGCCAGAAAGGTCACTTCGGCGGCTTCTGGTCCAATAGCTCCCGTTTGAGAAGCTTGGAGCCCGCCTTTGGGGGTGGGGATCCGGGACTTCTCTGGGTGCCCTGCTACGATGGGAAGGTCCTGCGGAAGGTGGGTTTCTTCTACTGCTCCCATAAGCTGGAATATCTCGGACTGGCCGAGGAGGAGACAGATATCTTATCGGTGAAGGAGGATGCCTGACTGGGGATGCAATCCTAGTCCCATCAGGGCAGATTAGGTTAGGTAGGGGCCGCTCGGCTTTGCCACCCTCTGGGTCCTACGCTCGGCGGTCTGAGCGGGGCGCAGGACGGCTGGCCGGGACGGGCTATCGTTGTGAGCCCTCCCCGAATCTCCTTCGAGAATTCCCTTGAGCCCTCCTGGGAGCACTCAAGGGTGGAAGTGAGTTGGGAGTTGAAGTTCGGACCGATCGGCTGTACTGTTGCTCGACCCTAGGTAGTTCTTCAAAGGTGGTGCGATGAGGGAGTAGAGTTTGGTGTCGGGGATCTGGCCGACCGGCTAGGCTTGGACCGATTACCCCGGCGGAACTTATGAGTCTCGCCTTGCCTCTTTCCGACGTTAACGTCGGTTGTAAGAGGGGGTAGTTGGGCCAACACCTCCTAAATCTGCTAGTTAGCTTTTGCCAGCTGACTCCTCAGCTGAGCATTCTCCATTTCTATCGCCGTGTAAAAATCTGGGTTCGGATTAGGTAGCCGGGGCGCCGAACTTCCAGTGTCATCCTGGCCTATTGGCTGCTTGCCCGGTCGCTATTGAACTTCGGGGTTTTGATCATCGGAGATGGCAGCATGATGGGCCTCCTGCCCATCATGTTGGTCCGCCTCGTTACCATGTCTTGAGCGAGTGACCACCATGGTTGGGTATTTGCGATAGCATCAATCTAACAAGCTCTCAATGAAAGCACCAAACTGTTGACATGGTTCTTCGCCAACAGGTAATTAATAGAATAAGAGAATGGGATTAGTGCTAAGTAATGAACCGTAACAGATGGATGATCTTAAAATAAAATGGTGATACGAATACTTTTTTAGGTGGTTCAAAGGTTAAAATCCTTCTACTCCACCATCCAATATTATTGCTAGTTTTCTGGTATTCTTTACATGATATTTCTCTACACCATAGAATCCAACCCTTTGCAACTCCCAGGATCTCCATATTTATAGGAGAGGGCACCTGAGGGTTGGCAAGAAGGGGGGGGGGGCATCCCGTGACCTTCTTACCCATCATGTCACTTCTGTGACATTCATGATTAATTCCTAAAACCTGACATATGAAGTGTGGTCTAATCAGTAGGTAAGGGGGATAATGGGCCGCATGGCCCAACCCAGCCGTGGGTGCCTGAACACGCACGTTTAGGCTGCGTGTCCGAGATTTCAGGGATATATCAGACACGTGATGTCTGATATATGCACGTTTACATTGCGTGGCTGACTTTATAAAGGGTCACAGCTTCCAACTCAAGCATGTGCATCCTCGAGCTGGATGTCTTCTTAGCCTGTGGTGTCTATACTTCTGACCCGACTCCTTAGTAACCTTAGCAAGCCCTTTGGTTATCTCGAGCTAAAGAGGTGGGACCTGGTAATAGCAGCTCCGGGTACGTGTCATCCATGTGGCTGATATAATTATGCCATACCTCAGCTCGCTAATAGCCCGTGGAGAATTAGGGCGTACAAAATCCAACAACCTGATAATTAATTCAAATTTGAATTAATTATCTTTTTAACTAATTTTCAAATATAATTAATTATTTGAATAAATATCAATCTTTTGAATTCAAATCCAATTTGAACGTATCAGATTATTATCTCCCACTCAAATAAAGGTATTTAATTAATTATACTAATTAATTAAAACCAATTTTAATTAATACTAATTTCGAAATTAAATGTTTAATTTATTATAATTTCGAAAATTATAATTAATTAATTTTTTAATATAATTTTGAAAATAAATTTAATTATTTAATATAATTTCAAAAATTACATAATAATTAAGTATTAATTACTTTTGTTAATTACAAATAATTTGTAATTAATTAATTAATTAATCATTATTATCACATAATTGCATATTTGGCCTGAAGAACAAATTTTTTCTTAAATATTTCTTTCAACCATTTTTCTCTTTATATCAACTCTTGCCTTGAATATTGTTGATAGAGCCGCTGTGGGGGCCCATGGACCTATAATTCCAAGCTCCAATAAATTTGAGATTATTAATTAAACTCTTTAATTAAATAATCTTAATTTATTAATCTCATGATTACTCCACTATAAATATGAGACTTCACTCTTGTAATTATAGACATTTCATTTACTGAGTACTTTATAAAATAAAGTGTCCATTGATATAATCATTACATACAAATTAACCCTCTAATAATGGTTCATAATTAATCGGGAATAAAATTACTGTTTTACCCTTTTAATTATATCTTGTTTCCTTAAGTACCATTGACTTTACTAGTGAAGGTTAATTCATAACTAAATTATGAATTTGAGCTCAATAACCTTCCAGTCCCAAAAGTCAACCCTTAAGAGAACCATTATTCAATCTCTTATGAGAAGGTATAGATTCCATATCTGTATACTATGTCCCTAGCCATTTACATTAATGAGTTCCCAAAACAAAAGTTTCTAGCCTGATCATTCTGACAGATCCTAACGAGTGAATCAAAGAACTCATATAACATAAACAGGAGTTCATAGTAACTTCAGGATTAAGATCTATATGTATATAATCATCCGTTGATATATTTAATTAATACTTTGAAACAATATTTAATTAAGTATTAATAAACATATATGGTCCAGTTCTATATATTCTCTAATATATAAAGTACCTCCACTAAAGTGTCCTACTACACTAGTAATCCGGATCTAGATCACATGTATTCATAATACTAGTGGACTGTACTTGCAGTAATTAATCTAAAGATTCCTTAACTTTAGTTTACTACGAACTATTCAAGTTCATTTATCTCAAACACAATCCTCCCATACCAATACGTGGTTGAGATCACATATATGAACTTAGGAATTTTTCTGATATTTACTTAATATTATCACAGAATAATATAGTACTTAAAATATATGCATAACAAATTCAATTTATTTATTTATTTCTTAAAATAATGTCTACTACATATGCTTTCAGGGCACAATTCCCAACAAATGGATACCTGAATAAAGTAATTACCAAGAATAAGTATCCACTACTAAGGATTGACGATTTTTGACTGGTTTCAAGGTAAGGCAATGATCCTAGGGATTGATCTTTGATCTGGTTATTACTAGCTGAGGATCAAGAGAGAAGACATTTCAAGAATTATCTTCCGCACTAAGTATGGATATCGTGGATTTTCAGTGAAGGTTTTTGAACTGACCAATGCTCTAGCGGATTGCGTGGATTTGACGAATAAAGGGTTCATGGATTATCTGGACAATCAATATTTGAGCTTATCGGTAAGGTATCGGCCTACTTCCGGTCAGAGATAGAATACGAGCGACATCTTCATTTGATATTACATAAGTTAAGGAAGCATGGATTACAGGTAAGGTTCTAGAATGGATGAGTTCAGATTTCTTCGAGTCATGTTTGGAGTCATATTATGGGTAATGGTGAGATCGTGTTTGATATAGTTAATATAGAAGTGATAAAGAATTGGCCAAAGGAATGCTTTAAAGGTTAAAGGTATTGAGGGATTGGCGGAATACCATCAATATTTACTTGAAGAATCTTTGAGGACTGTAATACCCTTGATTGAAGTAACGAGAGGACCTGAGGTTTGTCTGAATTGATAGATACAAACTGGACTTCCAAGAATTGAAACAAAGGTTAATCATCGCGCCATGGTATCAATATAAGTATGCAGTGGAATGATATACAAAGATGGTACAACGAATATTGTCTTCGTTGTTTGAAAGCGAACAACTCGTAGTGTTTAGTAGTGCGGCTTGACAGGAACTAGGATATGTCGTGTATGGTTTGGAAAGATGATTGCTCATGCTTCATGAAAGTTAAGTGAAAAGGAACATGGATATTCTACACAGGACATTGAGTTGGCAGTAATGATAGCTGCGTTTAAGGTGAGGCGACAATAATTATGGGGAAAGAAGTGTGAGACATACACTGGCATAAAATTTTAAAGTGTTTTATCACTCATAGGGGTTTGAATATGAGATAAAGATGTTGGTGAGAACTAGTGAAAGAATGACAATGAAATCCTTTATTACCTAGGGAAAACTAACGTGGAGGCTAATGCCTTGGGTTGGAAAGGTCCATGCCAGGTGTATGATTTGAAACAAATTATAGCAAAGTCAGTTGAGGAAACGACTAGGAATGGCATAGAATTTGCGATTGATAATTAGCAGATACACCTCTACAAACAATGAAATACAGAAAGAAAATCTTATAGGAGTGGCTAAGAACCCTACTACATTTAACATGGATAGGTTGAGATATGAGGATCAGATACGTATTCCGATGGATGCTGGAATCAAGATGGAGATTTTGGATGAATCTTATATCACTCTATGCTCGTTGTACCCAGGAATTTTGAATATGTATCAAGTCTACAATGCCAGATTGAAATTCTATGCTTATTTCCAAGTTTTGGAAAAGTTCGCAGAAGGCGATGGGTATAAGGTTGAGATTTAGTAATACTGGTTATACTCAGACATATAGACAATCTGAGAGGAAAATTCAGACTTTAGACATTATGTTTCGAGCATGTAAGTTGTAGGGACATTGGAGTAAGTACAACCACTTAATTGGATTGTTACATCAATGATTACTAGTCAACAACCAGAGTGGCTTAATATGAGATAATGTGAGACATAAAGTATTCTGGTCCTGAATCGGATCAGAGGACCAATTATGTTATTGAGAACGGTCAGAGCATGAATATTTGCCCTAGTGAGAAGGCATAAAGGTTGCACAAATTCAGATATGGGAACATGGAGTTTTGTGATTGGAGACCTTGTGCTTCTCCGAGCATTGTTGAGTAAGGAGATAAATAATTTAAAAAGAAAGAGAAATTGGAATCTATGTTGGCTAGATATTTGATATCCTGACGGGAATTAGGTGTAGAGTCCAAGAACTTTACTTAGCTAATTGTTTAATAGTATTATAGTATGTTTAGTGTTATCATTGTTACTTTGGATTTTTGGTTCAGACCGGGAGTTATTTGGACACTCATAGTAGTACTTATAGATTTTCTAAGTTTAACCTATAGTTTAAGAATATTAAGTATAACCTAAGGTTTGATTAATGTGTCTGATATTAAGGATTATATTATTATATTATAAGGTTTAGACATCAACCAATAGGATTTTAAGCACATGTTTTGAATGGTAATTAAGGATTAAGTATTTTTGAGGATTAAATTAAATAAGGGTAAAAGTTTGAATGTATAGGGTCAGTCAGCAGCTTTGAGCACGTTGAGGGTTTAGTCAAGGCTGTTTACTCCATTCAAACTCAGCTAAAAATGTGTAAATTCGTGTTTAAATATTCAGCGTATGCCGATATATCGCAGCTATAGGGGGCGATATGTCGCAGCACGTAGATACGGAAAACACGAATCGATGCACGGTCGCCTCGGGAACAAAGGTCCAGGCGATATATCGCCTATAGGGGGCGATATATCGCCTCCACCAGCATGAATTCAAATACATTTGAATTCTTTTCCCTTCAGCCATTCAAACTCCTTCAACAGTCCAGCATCTTCTGAACGAGTCTTCAGCCTCTGCTGAACGATTATTCAAATGATTTTCACTTAAAAAGCCATTATTTTTATTCAAGTAAAATCAAGATATTTTCATTCCCAAACTCTATAAATAGGACCTAGTACCCAGCCATTATTCACCATTTGCTCTAAGTTCAGAGGCTGCTAGTGTTAAGTGAGTGTAAGAGTGTAAACACTTGGTTTGGGGAAAAACTATAAGCTTAAACATCATAAGCTTATCAAACACTTTGGGAAGTAAGTGAGTGCTATAGTATTTCGGTGGATGTTAGATTGATCTTGCAATCTTTGAGGTAAACCCAAAACTCTAGTTCTTTTCTGTATTTTTATGTTATTTCCTTTCTCAAAACCTTCTACTCAGTCCCCTAACCTTATTCTTATTTTGGTTAGGGAATCCAAGCTTTTAAGCATATAAGTTGGTAAGTATGTTTTCTATGGTTTAGTCTTTCCATCTCTTTCATTTCATCTCCTTTCTTTAGACTTACTCTTTTTTATGGTTTTAGGAGTGTTCCAACAATCCCAACTCAGTCCATAATCTCGGTAACTTTGGTAAGGAAAATAGGCTAGAATTAATATGTTATGTGCTTATGTTATCTATATGTTTATGTTATTAAAAGTGTTATGATATGTATATGTGTATGTTTGTAGGCTTGGGCATATGACCCATATGACTAACAAGACCCCAAATGGGTTATGGGCATATGACCTACTTAGCTAGTAGGACCCCATTAACCCCATGGGCATATGCTTGTTTAGTCTATGGGACCCCAAGTAATAATGGCCATTATAATAAGTGTATGTTATATGTGTTATGTTAAGTCTTTATGTTTTCTTATGAAATTATGTATGTGACTTTGTGTTAGATTTTCCTTACTGGGCATTAGGCTCACTCCTTTCTGTTTATGTGCAGGAAAATAAGTTTAGAGGCGGAAAGATTCGTGACGCTTGGAGAATGTGTATCGATGATGAATGGAGTCAAGGGGCCGAGCGTTATTCGATTCGAGGATATAGTCTCCTTTTATGTTTTTATGGTTTTTATGCGTATTTTCCGCATTATTATGTAATGTCTTTTATTTTAAATCTTATTTTATTTTAACGACAATGGGATCCCAAAATCCTTCTTAGTATTCTGTTTATTTGTAAATAACTCTTATTTTCAAGTTACTCAATAAATTATGGTATTTTCGTAAAAATGTAAGTTTTATGTATAGTTTCGATAATGGTCCAATTAGTCTAGATTAGTGGGTCATTACATTAGGCCAGAAGCCTACAGATTAACCTTACCCCCAACATGGGTGGAGGTTCTTAGGGTGTTCCAGATATCGATGTTAAGGAAAGATAAGTCGAATAATACACCTGTTTGGGGTCTAGAGACCTTGGAATTACAGTGAGACCTACCATGCGAAGAGAAGCCATTAAGAATTCTGGATAGATAGGATAAGGTCTTAAGGAAGTAAGACTACCACTTTAGTGAGAGAGTTATAAAGGAACGACTAGGTGAAGAGCATGAATCCAATATCCCGAGATGTTTGAATAAATTTCGAGGAAAAAATTTCTATAAGGAGGGGATAGTTGTAACGTCCCAAAATTCCTAATAAGGCTTAGTTCATTGATTAGTGTGCCAGGGATCTATACGTGATATTGTGCGATTTTATTGAATATCTATATGTGATTATATGAAATATGTGAGTTATATTATGATATGACTATCTTTGAATGTTTAAGTGTATTAAGGATGCTTAAAGGCCCACTTTAATTAAAAATGGGCATTTTCGTAATTTTGAACCATTGAGGGTATAACTGTAATTATATGTCTTATATGTTTGAGACCACATTATTATGTGGATATATTTGAGATATTCGGCTTGAGTCGATCCTTTTTGAGCATTTAGCGGAAGAGTCACAACGGGGATAAATACCCGGCTCGGTGAGAGCATAAGTGTATTTTGGTAATTTGGTGAATTACTGGGAATTACTAGAGTATAAGATATATTTGGGGAAAAATATTTGTATTTAGAGGATTAATGGATTTTATTGGAAATTATCAGGGTAATTTGAGGTTTAGTGGGAATTTAAGGCAAATGACCTTTAGGCCCTTGTGTGGCTTTGTTGGAAGATTTGTGGGGCAGGGGTATAATAGTCATTTGGCTATGCTAGAGGTTTAGACAAAAGGCTGAAGTGGTTTCCCTCACTCTTACGTATAGCTCTCTCTCTCTCTCTCTCTCTCTCCCTCCCTCAAAGTGATTTTCTTAATCTTTTGAAGACTTTGCCTTGGAGGATCAAGTATGGAGGTGATTCAAGAGGAGATTAGCTTGTTCTTGAGGATTAGGAGCTATCAAGCTAAGGAATCCAGTTGGGGAATTCAAATTCTAGGAGGTAAATCCAAACTCTCGAAGCTTTTGAGTTTGTTTTTAGTGTTATTGGGAAAATCCTTGGATTTTGAGTTTGGGTGTGTTTTAAAGGTTTTGGTTGTGGTTTGATGAATATCTGAGTTGTTAGTATTGTTTTGTGGTTGAATATTGGTTGAAATTATGTTTTGGGATGAATTTGGGTTAGTTTGCGATTTCTGAAATTCGCAAAAATTCTGGGTTTTGGTGGTGGCGCCGCGGCGCTTGGTAGGAGCGTCACGACCCGTTTAAAGATCTTCGAGGCTGGGGTTCCCTCAGACCGCCATTGCGCTGCAACCCTTAATGGGCAGCGGCGTGGCGCAAAATGAGAAAATTTATGGGTTAGCTCTCTTTCAAGTGGGGTGCCGCGACCCTTAATGGAGGCCGTCGCGACACAAAATGCTTGGAATTTCAGGGTGGCCTCTTGTCCTAGTGTGGAGCCGTGATGCAGGAGTGGAGCGCGACATCGCTAAATTGGATTTTAGAGTATATTGGTTTTGGGTAACCAAATTAGAGGGCTCAGGAATGTTTCCATTATCTGATTTAGTAGAATCTGAGGGTCCGAGCTCTACGACTTGGTATTGAAGCTCTTTATTGGTTTTATTTCTTGATGGAATTCATCGTTGATGTTGTGACTAGGGTTCAGCGAGGCTCAGAAAAGAGGATCACACTCGAGGTCGCTCTGTCCTCAACATAGGACTTGAGGTAAGAAAACTGGCACATGCACCGAGTGTAGTACTTGAGCCCTGATTAGCAAGTGCGGGTGTAACCTTGCTTTGAATCTGTTTTAAGTTAATTATTTGCTCTATGTAAGCCTCTATTATTATAAAAATTTGTAATGATTGGTTGTTGTTTGTGATTGATCGATCGGGAGGTCGTTATCGGCCTTGAGGTCGTTATCGGCACTACATGCCTAATGTAGGCCGTAGTGGCGGGGCCATTATAGGGATACAGTGTGTATCTACTTGGCATGACTCGTTATACCTGTCAGAAAATCCACGTGAATCTAGTTATGATTTATAAAGCATGTATTTGATAGAAATGCTTATCTGAATATCTGTCTTACTTGATTGAGTTTTCTTATTGGGCCTTGGATCACGGGTGCTTTGGGGTGTAAGTAAGGGCAAAGGAAACCTGGATCAACCATGAGTTGGAGGGCTCTGGGGGCGGCGCTTTCATACTCAGCCTACTTGGCCTCCTTTGACGAGATTATTTTGAGGAACATGGGTTATTAGTTTGATTTTGCTGCTTAGGTCGGCTAATTTTGTGATTATGATAAATCTGTATTTTTTAATTTAAAATTGTAAAGAACGCCCTAGACTAATACTTACAAAACATTCGCATAACATAATTTATAAAAGAATACCATCCATTATTAAAGTCTCAGGGGGACTTATTTAAAATCATGCAAGTTGGCGCCATAAGTTTAAAATAAAACATAGGTTTTTATGCAAAATTCAAAGAAAACCAAATAATTTAAATAACAGAGTCCCGCTGATAATTTAGGAAAGTCTCCTAAAAACAAAACATAATTTAAATGGCGTTCTACGTTGATCGTTTTATCGTCCATAGGATTGCCCCACGCCATACACCCCATGATGAAAGAACTCCTCACGTCACCACGCGTGCCATAGAGAAAACCTATTTGCTACCTGGAAGGAAAGTAAGGGGGTGAGCTAAAAGCCCAGTAAGGAAGTACAAGCAAATAAGCAAGTAAGAAAAACAACAAACAACCAAACACTAACGTTCATCTAAAACATCATGGTATATCATAACATAATCGTAACATTTCATCATATCATAACATAAATATGACATATCATCATATCATAACATAAATGTAACATTTCATCATATCATAACATAAATGTGACATATCATCATATCACAAACATACAGCATACATGATGAGCATGGAACGCTAGTTGTCCATGTCACCCTATGAGGTAAACAGGAGATCACTGGTCCTTGAATAACCTCGGCGCGTCCGCCCTAGGAGTTACGTATCAATGTCCTTAGTAACTCGTTCGATGTATCTGACATCGTAATCTGTTTGATGTATCTAACATCGTAATTTGTTTGATGTGAGTTACGTCTCAATGTCCTTAGTAACTCGTTCGATGTATCTGACATCGTAATCTGTTTGATGTATCTAACATCCATACACATATCACATTCAACATATCATCACGTTATGGCATTCATAATTCATAACAATTTATTCACACAATGGTCTTACCATTCATACCATTCATAGCATAAAATCATAGAATCTATCTAACTTCCTTACCTCAGGTCCAAGCTAAGAATTTCACAATCTTTCAACGAGCCTATATCATAATCAAAATAACGTTTCTTAGGTTCATAAAATTACTATTTTGCCATTCCATACAACTCATGTGTGCATGGGCCATGCACTCATGATAACAGTTACACTAAACATGCAATTATCGCCAAAAAGAATAATGCTCGTTCTACCCATTTTACTAACATGATTGTTTTATAAAAATCACATAGTTGAATAATAATCATGATTTTGGACGTAAAAGTTGATTTGCATGTAACATGCATACGTGGGAACGTTGCGTAATAAAGACGTTTTCAAAAACGATAATTCTACATTTCTTTTATTATTTTAAAATCAATAGACATATTACACGCTTTATTTTTCTTAAAATTTCTAAGTTGATTAAATTTCTCAAAACAATATTTTATTTTATAAAGTTATTTTATTTTAGTTTAAAAATAAAATATGTGGCAATTTCATCCATTAATTTCTAATTAACAAGAATTAACCAAAAAGTTTGGATTTAATTAAAATGCCTATTTTTAATATGTCCCTTTAGAAAAAAAAAATTAAATTTTATCATTGTGTTACTTAAATGAGGTGAGAAATTATATTTTAAGTGTGGAAAAATACATTTTGATTTAATTTATTTAAGACTTAGTTTTTAAGTAGCAAAAATCCATATGTGACAATTTAATAACAATTTTTAACCTTTTTAAAACAAACTTTCAGCCACCATTTATTTTATTCAAAAATCACAAATAAATAGAGTCCAAATATTTTTCTCAATCAAAATAAGTGAAAAATCATTACTTATCAAAATATGCATTCATACCATTAAAAATATCATTTTTCAATATTACCATAACTTAGGAAAAATAATTTATTCCAAAAACTCACCAAATTCATTTTAGTGAAACTTACTCCAATATTTTATTACAAAAATTCCAGCAACTATTTTTATCATTAAAATCACCATATTCAATTTTATAAACTCATATTTTCTCAAAATTCAATAAAAATTCTGTAGGTAATTATTTGAGTAAAATATCATAACATGAGACTTAAAATCCTCTTTTTAATTTCATAAAAATTAACATATTCATCAAGAACATTTATTATGCATGCAACTCATCTTTTTATCAACTTTTACCCAATTATTTACAAAAAAAACAGCAAGCTTAATTCCTCATAAAACTCAACTTTTGTCCCAAAAATTACATAAAATCATACATGTTTAAAATCTCATTATACTCTTATAATATGCATGATTCTAATATTACTAACATATTCACATGAATCCTTTTAAAAACCATTTGTTGCAATTCCATGAAAACCAACAAAACACTATCAATAACAATAACATATAGTAATTTATAAGCACCATATTCACATATGCCTTATATTGGCCTAACATGTTTCTATCATTATTTTCATGCATCTTATAATTTAATCATTCAAAATATAACATGCATCTATCAAAATTTCATGGATCAAAATATCAAGATTTCCAATTATCCTCTTACCCATATAACATAGGTCCTAAAACATGGATCTAATATATTGTAAATCACACAACATCACACAAAATATCAAGAACACCCTTGGGTAAGCCTAGGCCGAAATCACCATACATGCACTCATAGATTATCACAACTTTTATGCATAGCAAAATCAACATCACAACCCTTTTTAACACAAATCATACTCTCACAATATACAAATCCTATACACCAATCCTACCAAAATCAACCATTAGCATCATTAACAAAACCTCATAGACAACCCACCAAAAACAATATAAGGGCTAAGAAAAGACCATTACCTCTCTTGATTGTAAAATCAAGAACACAAAAGATCAATACCCAAACTCCACACCCTTGTTCAAGCCTAGGGTTTTTATTGGAAAACCACCATGAGGAGATGAAAGAACCCAAACACACACAAGAAAATAAAACAAGTCAATGACATATATCAATAAAAAGAGATTATACAAATGAGAATAACAAGAAGACATACTCTAAGAGGGGTTCCTCTTCACCTTCTTCTTCCTTCTTCCTTTCTTTCTTTCTTCCTCTCTCTCTCTCTCTACACGCCACTCTCTCTCTCTCTCTCTCTCTAGGTCACGGCAGCCACCCAAGAGCAATGGCTCTTCTCTCCTTTCATATCTCCTTTATCAAAATCCTCCCATAAAGTCTCCCCCAACACAATAAGGTAAGTTTCCATTTCCCATTTATTTTCTCTTAATTCCTCTTTATTTAAAAAGATATAAAGGAATAAAAATGATCATGCCTATCCCCAAAATAATTATTATCTTCAATTTTTGATTTCTATCACTTTAAGGAAATCATTCCTTTCCCACTAGGTCACACGCCCAAGCCCTCTTCTTCCCTTTCTTTTTTCTTTTTTTTTTTAAATAAATTAACTCAAATAAAATCTAAAATAAGGAAACATAAAATGTGTAGAAAATCTACACATGTGCACCATGCTACCATACACTAGCACACACTAAATCACTAGGGTGCATTTCTATCTATCATGCACCTTAGTGCATTCCACCATAGCTCACATAATCACCTCAATTGTCACACTTAATTAAAATGTAACACTAAAAGTAAAATAACATGTTACACAATTATTCACTTATTAAATTAATTAACCAAACAATTCTAACAATTAAATAAAATAATAAACAATCAAATAAAACAAATAATCAATCAAATAAAATAACAACACTTAAATAAAACAATTCATCACACTTAACATTTAAATCAAATAAATCACAAAAATTTAAATAATCTAAAAAAAATTTGGTGCACTACAAAAATGTTTGCGATCCCTTGTATTTAGTCAAACCTTTTTAAATGAAAAGTTCAAGTTCTTTGACCAAACTTTTTAGTACCTAAACCATCGTTTAATTTTTAATACATTTTTGAGTCTAAATGACTCGCTTACCGAGTTAAGCATTACTTTTAACATATGATGTAATGGTCCTGAATTAGTAGGGCATTTGATAACTCTACAAAATAGAGTTATTTTACCACTTTTTATGTGCTAATTGTTGCTTAATTCTTGAGTTTTTAAGTAATTTATTAAGTTTTTAAGTAATTTTGAATTTATTAGTCTTATCATGATTTTATATACTTTTGTGTGTTTTTATATAGTTATTTTGTTGTAAAATGTTGTAGTTAGTTATTTGAATTATTATTGTTAAGTTAGTGGTAAAAAATGTTGTATTATTGAACTTAAATGTTAAATATAAATTAAGTTATAATTAATATTTTCAATGAACTAATATGATTTATTTTATAATTGAAAATATTTTATTTTATATTTATTTTGTAGGAAATTTATGGTATTTTTGCTCTTGAAAAGAAAGAAAAATGAAGGAAATGTGGCATTTTCAAGAGTTAAAGCTGAAAGAAATAAGGACATTTTGGTATTTCTGAAAAGCTAAAGGCCCAAGCTCCAAGGCCCACTAGCACCCCACGGTTTCCTCCTGAAGCATTTCCCTCACAGCCATGCAACAATGAAGCCACACCTCCAGCTGCCCCTCACGCAGAAGCCATCTCTCCCAGCCGCCTGACTCCAACCATGCACTCACACTCCAGCCAGCTGTCAACCAAGCAAACACCCAGCTGCATTAATGCTCCTGCCTCACAGGACCGCCTGGGCCAGCCACTAGCCGAAGCCCCCCATCAGCCTTCCTCAGCTGCTCACAACGATCAGCACGCCCCAGCCACCACAATGCTGCCATTTCACCAATTTTTGAGCCCAACAAATACATTTTTGTACCTTTGTCTCCTTTGCTAAAAATACCAAAATTTTACCACACTTTCTACATATTTTACCCCAAAACATCATTATTACACCCTATAATTTACCCCTATTTACCATATTATAATTAATTAAATTAATTTAATCAATTTAATTATTTTAAATTGATTATTTTATTTCCCATTTTTTGCCTATAAATAAGGGATTTGGGGTGTCCATTTTGGAGAGAGGTTACTATACCATAATTTCTACACATTCAAAACCTCTCAATTCTCTTCATCTTTTTTTTTTCTTTTTGGTTACTTTCTATGTATTTTTAGAGGAAAAATTTGGAGGTTTCTCCTCCAAATTTTCCTATTTATGTTTGTAATTTTTAGTTTGTATTTGCTATTCTAGTTATGTGTTTCTAATCTTTTTAAGATTATCAAGGTGATGATGAAACAATTTGTAACTAGATAGTATTTATTTTGTATGTTGATTTCCCATGTTGTGCAACAAAGTTTATGGAATTTTCTTCTTCAAATATCTTCTTTCATCTTAAATATCATGTATTTTGGATTGTTAGCACATAATTACACTTTGTTCTTCATTAGTGCAAAAACATAATATTCTTTGTGTAAGATGTGTCATTAAATTGTACACATCCATGCTTAGAACAAAAATATTATGTTTTGCCTTATAAATAATGTTCATTGATTTATTTGTTATTTCATTAGATTGATTTACACTAAATGCTTTGAGATTATAATTTTGAAAAGTGAAGAAAAATCTTATCTTTTTAGAAGTAATTTGTACTTAAAATTATAAATCTATTTGGAAAATGATAGTTTGATTTATTTTAACTATCACTAAAACTTGGGAATCAATGTACTTATAAATATTATTGAACTTATATTTTGTGGATTCTAATCCTTAATAATCTTATTTACTATCTTGATTTCTACTTTTAATTTAGTTATATATATATTGTCTTTAATTTCTTTATTATTATCTTTTATTTTATTTTCATAATATTAAAATTCTTCAATCTTTGGAGCTAGGTTAGAATTTATTAATTTTGATTTAAAATAGTTTTCTTTTCAATTTTAGACAACTTCTTTGGGTTTGACATCATTGCTTACACGATCAATATTCTATATGAACGATTCGTGCGCTTGCGATTTATAAATCTTTAAACATACCCGTTTTGGGTCCATCAAGTTTTTGGCGCCGTTGCCGGGGAGTTGCAAGAAAAGAAACGAAATTTACCTCAAGGTTAGTAAATTCTTCTACTAATTATTTTAATTTTTTTGCACTTAAAAAAAAAACTAAAAAAAATATATATATCTATAAAATCTAAAAAAAAACTATAAAAAGAAAATTTGGGACGGTTCTACCACCCATAAAAAAAAACTTACTTATATATTTATATTTATTGTTTCTTTCTTTGTTAGTTGATGGCACTTGTGCCTCCTAACATTTGCTGTAATTTTTATTTTATTTAATTTCCGCAAATTGCTAGTTGATGGAAATTTTGCCTCCTAGTCTTTTATCTTATGTTTTAGTTGATGGCACTTGTGCCTCCTAGTTTTTATCTTAATTTTGTTATGGTTGATGGCATGCTATGCCTCCCTACTCTTGCCTAAATTTTAGTCTTATTTAACTTTTTGCCTTATTTTTTTTTTCTTTGTCTTTTATCATATTTTAGTGTAATTGTGAAAAATACTTGAAAAAAAATATATACTTGAAAAGAAAAGAAAAAAAACTTAAATCTTGTCCTAGTTCTCGTTTTCATTTCTTAATATTGTTTGTGTTATCTTAATTTTTTTTTTCATTTTAGTTTTAATTTTTGTGTTTAGTTATCTTCTTAATTTCTGTTGTAATTGTTTTTCTCTAAAAAAAAAAATCTCTTGAAATGGATCATTTTAATTATAGTTGGAATTCTGAGTACAACTATTATGAGCAATCAAATTTAAATTATGGAGAAACTAATGATATGTATGCTATGCATGAATCCTTTGATATTCATTTTACCCCCACCTATAATCCAAAATTTTCATGGAGCCATACCCAATCTCCAATGAGTCAAGAGCATGAATTCAACATACCCAATCAAAATCATGCCCAATCTGACCTATCATATCCCATTGAACAAGAAACGAGCCCATCTTTAGAGGATACCCTACAACAGTTTATGCAATCAACCTACCAAATCTTATTAGCCCAGTCTCAGTCAATCTCAAAAATTGAAACAATAGTAGGACAACTTGCAACTGTTATAGAGTCAGAAAAACAAGTTTGTCCCAACCAACTCATTCCCAATCCAAATAGTCAAATTGAAAATGAAAAGGAGAATGAAGTTGTTGAAGAACTTGCAATATGCATCCAACCCCCTAATAAAACCAAAGAGTTGGATGAAATAATTTTCGAGGCTCATGAGGAAAATGAAAAATATATAATTATATTTCAAGAGCCCATAATTGAACAAGTTTGTGTATTTACTCAAACTGAAAAGGAGTCTAATATAGATATGCAATTTTATTATTTTATTGATATTCCATTAAAATTGCATATTTCTAATTTTCTTATAGGTGTGATGTTATCAATTATTATTTATGGCATTTGCATCAAAGTCATAACTCACCCTACTAATGAAATTCTACACCATCGATTGGGTGTAGGTTAAACGAAAAAAATCATAGTCGAGCTAAAGACTATAAACTAAAGCGCTTTGTGGGAGGCAACCCATACTTTAATGTTTCATTTTATATTTCACTTGTTGTTGTGTGTTTTTTGTTTCATGTTTTTCAAATTCCAAAAAGCTTGAAGGAAACTTCTTGCCCAAAAAGAAAAGAAAAGAAGAAAGCAAAAAGCCAAATCAAGGAAGCATTCATCAAAGGGAGTAGTTCTTAATTTTTTTCCATTTTATTAAACATTGAGGACAATGTTTCATTTAAGTTTAGGGGTAGTGTGTATGTGTTTTTCTTAGTGTTTATGTGTGTTTATGCATATTTTTCATTTGTTGTAAAATTAAAAAAAAAAAAAAATTTGTTTTTCTTTTTGTTTTTATGTGATTTTCATTTGTTATTTAATGTTAAAAAAAAATTATTTTCTTTGTTTTGTTTGAAAAAAAAAATATTGGTGATTTTCATTATCTAATTATAAATTGAAATTGTTCTTAGTTCTTAGAAAAATATAAATAAGTATTAAGCTTTATTTTTAATTTTTAAGTTAGTTTTGTTTAAATATATATTTTTCATAATATGTCACTTTTATATTCTATTCGAATTTGTGATATTTTGACAAAGTTTATTTAAACATTAAATTCTTGAAATCTCTAAAAAAAAAATTTTGAAAAATCCTAGAATATGTTTGATTATCTCTTGAGATTTAATCTATTTTGTTTACATAAGCTTGTCTAAATGTTCACATGATGATTTGATGTTTTTGTGTTAAATATTTATTTTGAAACAATTTTAACTTTTCAAATTAATTACATAATCTTTACTTTTATTTGTGATTTTCTTTGAACTATTTCCATTATGTAATTTTTGAGTTAAACATTTGATATCACCAATTTTTTTTAAAAAATGTGTATTTTTAATATTTCTTTTGCTCGAGAACTAGCAAAATATTAAGTTTGGGGGTGTGATAACTCTACAAAATAGAGTTATTTTACCACTTTTTATGTGCTAATTGTTGCTTAATTCTTGAGCTTTTAAGTAATTTTGAATTTATTAGTCTTATAATGATTTTATATACTTTTGTGTGTTTTTATATAGTTATTTTGTTGTAAAATGTTGTAGTTAATTATTTGAATTATTATTGTTAAGTTAGTGCTAAAAAAATGTTGTATTATTGAACTTAAATGTTAAATATAAATTAAATTGTAATTAATATTTTCAATGAACTAATATGATTTATTTTATAATTGAAAATATTTTATTTTATATTTATTTTGTAGGGAATTTATGGTATTTTTGCTCTTGAAAAGAAAGAAAAATGAAGGAAATGTGGCATTTTCAAGAGTTAAAGCTGAAAGAAATAAGGACATTTTGGTATTTCTGAAAGGCTAAAGGCCCAAGCTCCAAGGCCCACCAGCACCCCACGGTTTCCTCCTGAAGCATTTCCCTCACAGCCATGCACCAATGAAGCATTTCCCTCACAGCCATGCACCAATGAAGCCACACCTCCAGTTGCCCCTCACGCAGAAGCCATCTCTCCCAGCTGCCTAACTCTAACCATGCACTGACACTCCAGCTAGTTGTCAACCAAGGAAGCACCCAGCTGCATTAATGCTCCTGCCTCACAGGACCGCCTGGGCCAGCCACCAACCGAAGCCCACCATCAGCCTTCCTCAGCTGCTCCCAACGATCAGCACACCCCAGCCACCACAATGCTGCCATTTCACCAATTTTTTAGCCCAACAAATACACTTTTGTACCTTTGTCTCCTTTGCTAAAAATACCAAAATTTTACCACACTTTCTACATATTTTACCCCAAAACATCATTATTACACCCTATAATTTACCCTATTTACCATATTATAATTAATTAAATTAATTTAATTATTTTAAATTGATTATTTTATTTCCCATTTTTTGGCTATAAATAAGGGATTTGGGGTGTCCATTTTGGAGAGAGGTTACTATACCATAATTTCTACACATTCAAAACCTCTCAATTCTCTTCATCTTTTTTTTCTTTTTGGTTACTTTCTATGTATTTTTAGAGGAAAAATTTGGGGGTTTCTCCTCCAAATTTTCCTATTTATGTTTGTAATTTTTAGTTTGTATTTGTTATTCTAGTTATGTGTTTCTAATCTTTTTAAGATTATTAAGGTGATGATGAAACAATTTGTAACTAGATAGTATTTATTTTGTATGTTGATTTCCCATGTTGTGCAACAAAGTTTATGTAATTTTCTTCTTCAAATATCTTCTTTCATCTTAAATATCATGTATTTTGGATTGTTAGCACATATTTACACTTTGTTTTTCATTAGTGCAAAAACATAATATTCTTTGTGTAAGATGTGTCATTAAATTGTACACATCCATGCTTAGAACAAAAATATTATGTTTTGCCTTATAAATAATGTTCATTGATTTATTTGTTATTTCATTAGATTGATTTACACTAAATGCTTTGAGATTATGATTTTGAAAAGTGAAGAAAAATCTTATCTTTTTAGAAGTAATTTGTACTTAAAATTATAAATCTATTTGGAAAATGATAGTTTGATTTATTTTAACTATCACTAAAACTTGGGAATCAATGTACTTATAAATATTATTGAACTTATATTTTGTGGATTCTAATCCTTAATAATCTTATTTTACTATCTTGATTTCTACTTTTAATTTAGTTATATATATTGTCTTTAATTTCTTTATTATTATCTTTTATTTTATTTTCATAATATTAAAATTCTTCAATCTTTGGAGCTATGTTAGAATTTATTAATTTTGATTTAAAATAGTTTTCTTTTCAATTTTAAACAACTTCTTTGGGTTCGACATCCTTGCTTACACGATCACTATTCTATATGAACGATTCGTGCGCTTGCGATTTATAAATTTTTAAACATACCCGTTTTAGGTCCATCAGCATTACACGTAACTTCCTCTAGGCTAATACTAGGCAGAATGTGAGTTTCTCTATCAACGAGTATTGAGTTTCAGCTCCCAGAAGCCTCTTGCTGGTGTAATAGACTAACTTCTGAGTTCGATCTTCTTCTTGAACTAAAACTGTGCTGATTGCATTTTTCATCACAATCGGATAAAGATATAGTGCCTCTCCATTGACAAGTTTTGATTGAATGGAGTGTTCAGCCAGATGTTTCTTCAGATCCTAAAATATTAGCTCACACTCGTTGGTCAATTCAAATTTTTTGTTCCCCATGAATAGTGGTAGAAGGGAAGACACTTATCAATGGATTGAATCGAAGTGTTTCAAAGCAGCAAATCTTCCTGTTAAACTTTGGACATCCTTCCACGACCTATGAGAAGGAATCTTACGCAAGGATCTAATCTTTTTATGGGTTGGCTTCAATCCCCTTAGAGTTTTCGATGAAGCCTAAGAACTTCCTCGATGATACACCAAAGCTACATTTCTGGGGATTCAACTTTATATTGTATTTTCTCAGCATGGAAAACATTCTTCCAGATCGACCACACGATTATTGGAAATCATTGACTTGACTAGCATGTCATCGACGTACACCTCCATGTTTCAGCTAATTTAGTTAGCGAACATTTTGTTCACCAGCCTTTGATACGTTGATCCTACATTCTTTAGGCTAAAATGCATGACGTTGTAGAATTATACATTATGCTCGATCATGAAGCTTGTATGCTCTTGGTTGGTAGGGTTCATTGTGATCTGGTTATATCCATAATATGCGTCCATGAAAGATATGAGCTCATGACCGGCCGTGGCTTCTACGAGTTGATCAATTCTTGACAAATGAAAACAATCATTTGGGCAAGCCTTGTTGAGATTGGAGAAGTCAATGCAGGTTATCCATTTTCAGTTTGGCTTCGGGACTAGAACGGGGTTAGCTATCCAAGTAGGATACTTTTCCTCCCTGATGAATCCACATTTTAAGAGGTGAGCTACTTCTTCCTCTAAAGCTTCTTCTCTTTCTTTGCCCAACTGCCTTCTTTTTTTTGTTGCTTGGCTGGCATGTTCCTTGTAACGCCCTAGATAATTAAGACCGTTACATTGTGTGTTTAAAATAGTGCAGGACTTGTTAATCAAGTCATTTAAATGAAAATGTGATCCTAAAGTCATAAACAAGTTAGGTTTAAAAGATTTTGGTCATAAACAAATAATTTTCATTAAAACAAATATTTAGTACATGGGATCCCAAAAACAGGGTTTAATGGACAGATTTACAAAATTTCCAAAAGTTATATACAATCAAGGCCGCTCTAATGGCAAAATACAAATTTTAGGTTTCCGTCCCTGTACAATCCCTCAACCGTAGCGAACGAGCAACTGACAATGTACTCCTCACCCCTAGAGCTCTCCAACTCATGGTTGAACCATCTTACCCTCGCCTTTACCTCCACCACGTAGCACCCGTGAGCCGAGACCCAGCAAGAAAACCATAACATCATAACATATTCAATAACAAGAATCAAATAATTCATAAGACATTAACCAGATATTCAGCAGACCGTAACAGGAAAAAAATTAGTGACGACAATCAAGGAATCATCAGTCTATCATCCATGTATTCAACAAGCATAAGCATCAGATTAACAACAGTAAACACATTCATAATCAACAGTTTATCACAATCATCATACAATACTTAGGGTCGATGCCCTTAGGTTGCACCCTTAGTTTAACACACTGACTCCGACTCGCTTAGGCCAAGCCTAGTGTTTAACCCACGGACTCCAGCTTGCTTAGGCTGAGCTCAGTGACTATTTAGTTAACCTGAGCTCTAAGTGGCCGAGCGTCATCCTATGTGCAAATATCAGTCTCAGAACTCTTAGGCTATTTATTTCATGCTCACATGGCATTTCATAATCATACAACTTTTGTATTCAAATATAGGGAATCCTAGTCCCAACACAGCCACACAAAAGTGTGCAGTTTTCTTACCTCAAGTCCGAGTGCTTTGGTTAATAAGAACGACCCTCGAGCACAATCCCATTCCGAGCCCTAGCGTACACCTAGTCACAATCCATAAATGGTACTTCAATGAGTTTAAATTTCAAAGAACAATCCCGGGGCCAATCCTGCGCTCTCGGGACCTTTAATTCCACCAAACAGGGTGGTATAATCGTCCCTTGAGCCCCCGAGAAAAAACCCTAAAAATTACCCAAAAATCAAGTTTTTAAAGCTGAGTAGCGTTACAACACTACCTATTGGGCGCTACAGCGCTAGAGTCAGAGACTCTATCCCCCAAAATCATAACCCAGCGATGTAGCGCTCCCAACCTAGTGCTACAACGCTGATACTAGAGTTTCAAAATTCTGGGTTTTCTCCTCGAATTTCCCCGAGCCAAAGCTCCAAAAATCCATCCCTCAAAACCTCCAAACCCAAAATTAACCATAGAAATATACTCTACTTATCAAAAGCAACAAAACCTAACCAAGTTTTTCTCAAAAACTCCAACAAATCCCCAAAATCCATAACCAAGCTCTCAAACCCCAAACACCATAAAAACAGAGTAAGAATTCAGAAAATTCAAAGGTTGAAGCTCAAAATCATTACCTTGATGGCTGCCCAATGGTTCCCAAGTTGAAGTTCCCCCAAGTCCCAGCTTGAACTTCCCTCTAGCTTCCCTTCCAAGACCCCAACTTCCTTAAACAATTCAAGCCTTCCCTTTCCTTCAATTTTCTTCAGCACATGCTTATCTTATGCTCCCTTTGTCCCTTAACTTCTAGTTTCCTCTCTTTTTTTTTTCCTAAGTTTTTGAGTATATCACTTAGACAAAAGACCAAGCTGCCCTTCTAGTTTAACTAGTCCTCAAGTGACTCCTAGGGGTAAAAAGGTCATTTCACTCCCCATTCCAATTAATTCCCCAAATGTTTCTACTATATACCAATTAATCTCGTCATCCAATTAATTACCAATTATTTAATCAATATCTAATAATTCCCAAATTATTCTTTAAACTCCCAAAAATACCCCCAGGCTCCCCCCGAGCCGGGTATAAATCTCCGCCGTGACTATTTCGCCAATCCGCTCACTAAGACCATCTCGAGCCATATACTGTGAATATATCCACATAATAATGTGGTCTCAACAATTTATCACATTTAATTTATGCCCTTAACGGGCCAAAATTACAAATATGCCCTTATAAGGTAAATAGGGCCTACATGCATATTTAATACTCATAACACATGCATTTAATCATATCCATAAATCATATAATCATGCATGCCACATAACCATGCATTTAATCATTTATTAACATATATACCAATTATGCCCTCCCGACACACTAATCAAGACCCTTAAGCCTTATTAACAATTTTGGGTTGTTACATTCCTGTCCAGATTCAACGTGTACATGATAATGTTAGGACTGATGCCATCCATGTCAGCATGTGGCCATGCAAAGTCTTCCAGGTTATTTCTCAGAAACTCGATCAGGTTCTTCTTCTGGTCATCACTAAGATTTTTTCTAATGTTTACAACTTTGGAAGTTGATTCTTGATCGAGGCTTAGCTCCTCCAGTTCCTCAAGAGCTTGGAGTTCTGACTTATCCTCGCCCACTCACTGCTCAATCTCTTCTAATTTGGTGACCTCGACCTCCATTAATTGAAACTCTTCCTCTTCCTCAATAATCACAATTGCTTGCTGCCCGGGTTGTGTTCTTCCCTTCATCGAGATGCTATAAAACTCTCTACCAGCAAGCTGGTCCCCTTTATCCATACATAGTCCTATTAGTGAGAGGAATTTCATGGCCAGATGGCGAACAGAGGTTATGGCTTCAAAGATTATTAAGACAGGCCGCCTTAGGATGGCGTTATAAGCAGACAAACAATCTATAACAATAAACTCGAGCATCTTCACAATGGTTCGAGTTTCATCATCAATTGTTACAATGAGCTCAATCCTCCCTATCGTTGCCAAATCTTCTGATAAGAACCCATATAGAGTTATTGAGGAGGCTTTTAGGTCCGTGATCAAAAGTCCCATCATTTCTAATGTGGACATGCATAGCTTATTTACTGAACACCCATTGTCGATCAAAATTCTCTGGACTTTCCTGTTGGCGAGCTGAATGGTTATCACAAGCAGATCATTGTGAAGGAATTGGATGTGGCTGGTGTCCTCTTCCGTATAAATGATGGGCTATTTATCTATTCTCTGCTGCTTGGGAGTATACACTGCACCGTTGTGGGTCTTCAACTCATGTATGTATCTCTTTTGGGCCTCATTACTTGTTCCAGCTAAATGTGCCTCTCCTACGATAGTGGCTATGTCCCTCCCTTCTACTGGAGGTGGGATTAGAGGGTTTTTCCGAAGCTGGAAGAGTTGCAAGTGGCTTTGGCTGATTACCTGGAGCTGGTCGAGAATACTGTGAGACTTGCTGGTTAGGGTCTACCTAATTTTGAGCATACTGTGCTAACGATCCAGCCTGAATCAACATTTTAGTTTCATCTTTTAGTTGGTGACAATTGTCTATAGTATGACTAATGTTGTTATGGTAACGAATAAACTTCGTCGGATCTCTCTTAGCACGCTGATTTCTCAAGGGCACGGGCTTCTTCCAAGGAAGGTGAGCATAGTTTGCCAGGTATATACATTCTCGTGTATTCGTTAGATCAGTATACACAGTGAAAATTGAGGTGTACTTATCCCCAACTTTATTTTTCTTAGACCCTACTTGGTGGCCTTCATTGTTCCCTTTTATCTTATTATCATTACCCGTCTGGTTGTTATGGGTAACTGGACGAGTTGATGCTATAGCGTTTGTCACCACTCCAGTGGGTTGAACTGGAACACTACTAGCTCATCCTACGGTGGATTCCACCTCCTTGTGGTTAATCCACTCTTGAGCCCGCGCTAAAATACCATTTATGTTCTTAACTCATTTCCTTTGGAGTTCTTTCCATAATTCACCTCCTATGGTGATTCCAAACCGCATTTCCATGAGCTTGGCACTGTCATCGGCATCTCGCGCTTGAGCTGCAATATTAGCGAGCCAGTTTATGTAATTTGTGATAGACTCACCTGGTTGCTGCTTTATATTGGCCAATGAATTGGCCTCCACTCGTATCTCCTTTGCAGCTCAAAAATACTAGGTCTGAGATAGTTTTCAGAGATAGTAAAAAAATAATACGATATATATTTCTCTCGGTGAAAAGCTTAGAATTTTCTCTTTAGAATATTCTCTCTGTTAAGTGTATATTATGAAACAATTTATATCTGATAGATTTATAAAAGAATTAATTAAAATTCAAAATTCAAATTATAGTCTAATTATTAAATAAAAAATTAATTAATTAAATAAAAGAAATATCCAAGATCAAATTTTGGACCTTGTTACACGCCAACTACATTGCATGCACTATAACTAGTGTGTAGCACATCCCTGATTTCAAGGATGTGTTCTAACCACTTTCTTTTAATTATTATTTATTAAAAAATATCTAAACTTGATAACTTATCTTATCAGATTAATTAAATAATAAATATCATTTCAATTTCAAATCCAATTTGAATGATCAAAAATATATTTTCACATTATTTAAATGTCATTTTCGAAAATGCAAAATTTATTTAAAAAATAATTTTCAAAAAATTATATTAATTTAAAAAATTAGTATATTTATTAATTTAGTAATTTAAAAAATTAGTATATTTATTAATTTAGTAATTTCAAAAATTAGTATATTAATTAATTAATTTTTCTCAATTACATATTTAACCCCGAAGAACAAATTTCTTCCAAATATGTCATTTTCTTGATTTTTCCTAATTTCAACTCTTACCTTTAATAGTGGTTATAGAGCCATCTCGGGGACCCATGGACCTATAATTTTAAGCTCCAATAAATTTAGATTATTAATTAAAAATCTTTAAAATAATAACCTTAATTTATCAATCTCAATATTATTCTACTAAAAATATGAGATTGCACTCTTGTAATTATAGACATTTATATTTTGAGTACTCTTAAGTATAAAAAACGATTTAATCACTACATTAAATTAAATCATCTATTCATAATTCATAATTAAATCAGGAATTAATTACCGTTTAACCTCTTCAATTATATCTTGTTTCCTTAAGTACCATTAACTTTACTAGTGAAGGCTAATTCATAAACTGATTTGTGAATTTGAGCTCAATAACCTTTCAATTCCAAAAGCAAACCATTATTCAATTCTGTTGGACTAAAATCCTATTATGAGCACATATGTATTAATGTATGATGCTATTATAAAGTTTGATATAAAATAAAGTGACCAATTATGTTAAAAGTATCATAGGGTATTAATATGTTACGGAATAAATGTGTAGAAACCATAAGTTATATTTATAATTTGATGAGGGGCCAAATTATAAATATCCAAAAATGATATTAATATCAGCAAATATATATGGTTGTGGTCCCCAAGAAACAATACGACTCTTATTCTCTCATTCCCCATCACAGAGAAATACACAGAGAGAATCTGCTTTCTTGGAAGATCACAACCCTCATTTATCATCTCCAACAACAGCTTCAGGTTAGTGCTCCTGCTCTTGTGTTTATCTTCTTCTATAATTTATCAAATGATCTATAGAGTTATGATTTAGGATTTCTCATATATGCATTTATAGTGACATGATTTTAGATTATGTGTTGGAGATTATTGTTTGTTCATGTTATTTGAGCGCATTAGAAATTCTAACAAGTGGTACCAGAACCTCCTTTGCTAGTTTAATTGAAGATTTAATGATTTTGCTCAAAGAAATTTGGGGCTTTTCTAAAATTAGGGTTTCGATCTTTTATTATGTTTTGGTTTTATGGTTTCTGATGAGGAAGGTATTTAACATATGCAATTATTTAGTTTTGTCATATGCAATATATATGCTTTATATATATGCAGTATATAAACCTGAGTATATATCCTTGTTTTGTTTTATATACAGTCATAATCATCATTTGGTATATAAAGAATCATCATTAATTTGTTCCCTATTTGCTTTATATATGGATTCATTCAGTTTTTTTCACTTTATGTATATACGATTATGATCATGTAATTTCTCTAACATGTTGACAATTTGTTTTATTATTATAATTATAATATAATATTTTAAATTAATTAAAAATATCACCAAAGTGATCTCTTCTGTGTAGATTAATTTAATTAAAATATCAAGATAATTGTGTGTTTGTAATTCATGCATTTATTAACTAACCCAAATGTAAGTTTATATTTGGCCAAGTTTCATGCATACCTCTGGTGATAAATGTGTGACAATTGTAAGGTATTCCATGTGAGTAATATGTTTATCCAAAGATTGACATATTGTTTGACATAAATTATTGTCAATGTTCGATTGCTACAACAAGAGTGCCACTTACAGTTAATATTTATGTCCAAAGACTTGATATTGGTGTTGTATTTCGTATCTTGAGATGGGATTAACCATTATTTGAATTTATTCTTTTATATTGATTCTTATGTGAGCTTGTTTTGTTATTTTATTCTATATTCAGTTAATTCATCTACTCCAGCCACAATAACTGCCTACATGAACTCTATTCCCATGCTTAATGGAACAAATTTCAAGGATTGGAAAGGGAAATTACTTGTAAACCTTGGTTGCATGGAATTAGACTATGCATTAAGGCAAGAACAACCTTCACCTCTGTAATGACCCCGATTTTCTAGACTCGATAATGCGGAAATATAAATGTTTTCATTTAACAAAAAGTCTCAAACACCTGTATATATTTTTTTTAAAAGTCGTATGACCAGACTTAACATTTAATTACAAACATATTTTATAAAGAGTAGAGTAAGCCTAGTTTAGGAAAATTACACAACATTTCCAAAAATAAAACGACTTTCCAAAAGGTCGGTCCACATGTACATTCGAAAGGTAGACTCTAGCGCTCACTGCTCTGCCTTGCCCTTGCTCTTACCTACAACATGAAATAACAAGGTAAGCTAAAACGCTTAGTAAGTTCAACTTTAAAACAAAAGCATGCAAAGAATTAAGGTTCCAGATCCATCCAGATCCTACACAATTAATTTCAAGAATGCAAAAGCGTCCTGGCAAACTTATGGTCATGCCTTATAACCAATGACAAACTATTTCATATAAACAAATAAATTCCTGCACTCAGAAAATCCCAGAACAAGAAGATATTTTTTTATCACAACTATTTCTTATCAACAAATAAATCCCTGAACTCAGAAAATCCCAGAGCAAGCAGATATAATTTATCACAATATAATTCGAGACCAACGCTCGATAACTTCCAACAATTCAGGCATAACATGCCCTCCAACATAAATGGTAATCTGTAAGGGAGAATCGAGTCTCAACACTAAGATCTAGCCAATAAATATCCCCATCAAGGGTAGCTATCGTATTACTTAGGGCATCGCTACTTATCTAAGAGTAAATCCCTCACAAGGGTAACCATCAAGTTACCTAGGGCATCACTCCTTATCCAAGAGTGTAATCGAATTTACACGGTTTTACAGAGACTTCTATGTTAATCAGTGGTGCTGGTGAGTAGTTGCCCCTAGGGTGTTCAACCTCACTCAAACTTGGCAACCCCTAGTATCTCTAGGCACTCTCACTAAATGGCTAATATTCACGGCTGCTATCTGTGAATAACTTATCAGAGCACTTGCTCGGGTTCTAACCGTTCACTGTGTAAGTAAGCATGAGGGCCCATAGGTCCCATTCATTTTGGCGCCCCTAGGTTTAACCAGAAATCCTCACCTCTTGGCCACTCGTCGCAGTAATGAACAGGACATAATAAAATCAACCAGTGTGACGGGGATCAGCCATCTAGGATATGATGGATATCTACCGTTCATATTTTCTAAATCAACACTCACTAGACTAACGTCTCTAAGTAACTCTCTACGACAGGGTATATATGTGCATGTCCCTATACTAACATACAATACAATAGTCGTTTCATGTTGCCGCCACACAATATAAGTTGACTTACTTGGAGTCCTTAGCACTCAGCAGGTTTTCACCCTCAACCGTTCAGTCAAGTTACGCTAGCCAATACTATAGTTATCCATATAGCATACTCAGATTAATTATGACATCCATATTTCATTATTAATATTTTGGGCAGTTTGGTCATTTTCAAAATTATTAGCAAGGATTAAAGATCCTTATTTGGTTTTAAACCCATTAAGGAAATTCATACAAAAATAAATGAGACTAAACCCTAAGCCTCGGGGAGACTTATCCTATGGTCTCAATACCTAGGCTCGGGTATCACAATAGTATTTTCCCACAATCTGCTAAAAATCTTTTTCTTTAAAAGCTTCGCTATTAACCCGTACTTTCAACAGTCGGTAAAATATATAAAAGATTTTAGCTGGTATTATATCCCAAAAATAATAATTAAATTCCTTAATTATTTTTCAAATAATTAACTCTTAATTTTCCTTTTATTTTTCTGAAGGTTTTAATCTCTAAAAACCGTTTTAAGAATATTGTCTAATTTATCTTAATTAGGAAAACTGTTAAAAATTTCCCATCTTGACTAGTTAATTTTTCCAAAGTTAATTAATCAAGTTTACTTACTAGAAAAATAATTCACTTAATTATTTTATTAAAATATAGGGTTTTAAACCCTCTTTTAATTTATTAACTTATTAATAAAGTAATTCTTTTATTTTTACAAAGAATAAAAATAATTCTTACTAAACTCAAAGTGGTAATTTAGGTCAAAATATGTTTTCAAGACTTACCAAGTTTTTATCTTGCAATAAGCAAAATTTTACTTTTCACCTTAAGTTCCAAAATCTCATTTTTACACTAAGTGTGAAAACCCTGTCTTTCACATTTTTAACTACATACTTTGTTAGGTCATAACTTGAAATTTATTTACCCAATTGTTACCAAAATTTTCCAATTCCATTTTTGGTATGCCATTTAGGTCTTTGTAAAACCTTAGGTCAAAAGGAGCATATTTGATTGGTGAAATTATTTTCCAACAATGAGGTAAAAATGACCTTATTTTCAAGTCTTTATTTTTTTTTCTAAACTTTGACACTTAATAACTTTCAAAATGTTAAGTATTTTCTTACCAAATTTTACAGTGGAATACTAGGATATGCCAATAATATGTCCACCAAAGTTTAGAAAAAAATGGGTTCATTTGCCATATACAGTGTCTGTCCAAACTTGGTCTCGAAATTAAGAATACGAAAAAACAGTTTTTTACCTCCACTTTGAAATAGCATAACTCACTCATTTTTAAACATTTTTGAGTGTTTCAAAAGCTCAATTTTATGTACTCAATCTCAAAAACATCACAGTATAATTAAATTTTACAAAATAAATATACATTCGATGATTGACCCCTTGGAATTCACAGCTCAAAACATGTATTTTGTTTTAGGGTTTCCTACAAAACCCTTGGGGGTTTTGTTCCCTATTTTCAAAAATCAACACACAAGCATCATAAAAATTATAAAAACTACCATAACCTTATTACATCACCAATAAGAAATTTTAAGCATTAACTATACAAAATAATGCTTAAAACTAAAAATCATACAATAACAACCATAAAAGTAAACTTTTTACCTCTTTGTTGTTCTTGCTTAAGGTTTGGATCTTCCTATTAGCTTTGACTTCTTCAAATCCCTTTCAAAACCTTAACCAACTCCCCCAAAAACATATATAATCAGCTATTTAAAACTTAGTTAAAACTTTACAAGAGTCTAGTTTTTTGAAACTTTATCTTAGGGAAACCCTTTCTAGACCAAGGCTTAGCTTCCAAGCCTTCTTAGTATTTGTGAGGTTGAAGATGGAGAGAAAACTTGATAGAGAGTTTTCAAATAAGATGAGAGTGATTGTGAGAGAGAGAGAGAGTAGGATTTTGGGGGTGGGGGGGTTAGAAGGGTTTAGACTACTCTAAAATATCCTAAAACACTTGAGTATTTTTACTATCCACTTGCCCTTATACCTAATATTTAAAATGAGATTTAAAACTTAATTAATTTTTTTTCACACAATTTAAAACCCCACATGGCCAGCCATCTCTTCCTATATATGCATTTATATTATTATTTTTTATTTAATTTTTTTATTTTTTTTATAAAGGCGAATCAATATTTCCTAAGAAAAAAAATCCAAATTGACTTTCTATAACCTTTTTCACTCTTATGAAGTTTTAAAAAAAAACTTAACACATAATAATTTAATTAAATGTCTCTCACATTTAATTTAATTAATCACACAATAAAATTTAACCTAAGGTCCATTCATGGAATAAAATTCCCCATTTCCGTAACATTAAGCATTTAACACAAAATGCCCTAAAATTTCCATTTTCTCTTAGGTTTATTATTTTTGACCAAACTTTAATTTTTATGAATGTATTTTATGCCCAAAATATATTTGCCATAGTTTTTCATTTTATTTTTTGAGATTTTTACCCGATTAGGGTTTTCATGTCGGTCCAAGACCGAAAGTCTTATCTTGATTTTTAATCACAAAATTCATAATTTGTCTAGCAATAACTCATGGAAATAAATTCCAAAAAAATATAATATTATTTAAAACAATATACCCGAGTCGTTTAAAGGTACCCGAAATGCAGGACGTTACAATACCTACAATTTATAGAGGTTTCGTCCTCGAAACTTAAAACAAATGAGGATACATCTCCCTCATCTTGTGTTCTGTTTCCTAGGTTGCCTCTTCAATGCCATGGTTACACCACTGCCCCTTTACCAACGACACTATCTTGTTCCTCAATACTTTTTCCTTTCGGTCTAGAATCATCACCGGCTTCTCCTCATTGACGAGTTGAGGATCAATACTTAGCTGCTCATAGCTGAGTACATGCAAGGGATCGCACATGTAATTTCTCAACAAGGATACATGAAGCACATCATGCACCTTAGACAAGGCGGGCGAAAGAGCTAAATGATAATCTACTTCCCCGATCCTTTCTATGATTTCGAAAGGTCCAACGAACCTTGGACTAAGCTTTCCTTTCTTCCCGAACTACATTACCCCTTGTAGCAGAGCTACCTTAAGCAGCACATTATTTCCAACCTCAAACACCAGGGGTCTCCTGCGTCGGTCGGCATATTTGCATTGTCAATCAACCGAAGTTTGCAAGCGTTGCCTTATCTGTCAAATGTCCTCAGTAATCTAATCAACCTCATCCAATCCGAGAAACTTTCTTTCACCGGTCTCGTGCCAATGAATCGGTGATCGACATTTCTTTCCGTACAAAGCCTCATACAGAGCCATCTTGATGGAATCATGATAGCTATTATTGTAAGGGAACTCTATCAGTGGAAGCTTCTCATTCCATGACCCTTGAAAGTTGAGCACGCAAGCTCTTAGCATATCTTCCAGGGTCTGAATTGTTCGTTAACTTTGACCGTCTGTTTGCGGGTGGAAAGAAGTGTTGAACTTCAGTTTAGTACCCAACCTCATTTGGATTCTATTCTAGAATGTCGAGGTAAAAGGTCCGTCACGATTTGATACGATGGAGTTGGGTAAACCATGCAGTCTCATTATTTCTGCAATGTAAATATCTGCTAACTTATGTGCCCCATAAGTTACCTTGATCGTCAAGAAATGAGCAGACTTAGTCAGCCTATCTACGATAACCCAAATGGCATCGTGCCCCTTGGGAGTGGTTGGTAGAATTGTGACAAAGTCCATAGTGACCATCTCCCACTTCCATTCCGAAATTTCTAAGGGTTGTAACAATCCGGCTGGCCGTTGATGCTTGGCCTTTGTCTGCTAACAAGTCAAGCAGTGTGCCACATATTCTGTTGTCTCCTTTTTCATCCCCAGCCACCAAAAGTACTTCTTCAAGTCTTGGTACATTTTCGTGGTACCCGGATGCATGGCATAAGGAGCATTATGTCCCTCGAAAAAGATCTGCTTCTTAATCTCATCATCATCCGGAACACATATTCTGCCCTTGCACCAACTACTATCTCTAAATCCAAGGTAGCAAGGCTGGCTCGTAACTGCGGCAAAACCTCTTTCACTGTCATCACGTAAGCATTTGGCTGTCGAATCAATGCATCTGCCACCTTGATTGCTTTTCCCGGGTGGTACAGAATGTTGCAGTCGTAGTCGTTGAACAGCTCCAACCATCGACACTGTCTCATATTCAATTCCTTCTGAGTGAAGAAATACTTCAGGCTTCTATGATCAGTGTAGATATCACATTGTATCCTGTACAGGTAGTGCCTCCTTATTTTCAGTGCAAAAACCACTGCTGCCAGCTCCAAGTCATGAGTGGGATAGTTCTTCTCGTAATTTTTTAGCTGTCGAGAAGCATATGAAATTATTTTTCCGTGCTGCATTAGCACTAATCCCAACCCTCGGCCTAAGGCATCACTATAAATAGTATATCCCTTTGTGCCATTAGGGATTGTCAGCACTGGGGCAGTCGTCAATCTTGTTTTCAGTTCCTGAAAACTCTTCTCACACTTGTCAGTCCATTCATATTTGATGTTTTTGTGGGTGAGGGCAGTCAATGGTGCGGTTATTTTGGAAAATCCTTCCACAAATTGCCAGTAATATCTCGCTAACCCAAGAAAACTTATGATCTCATGAGAATTTTTCAGAGGTTTCCACTGCTTAACAGCTTCTATTTTGGCGGGATCTACTGAAATTACGTCTCCCGACACTATGTGCCCCAGAAACTTACTTTCTCTAGCCAGAATTTGCACTTCAAAAACTTAGTGTAAAGCTTTTCGTCTCGCAGACGCTGGAGGACAAATTCCAGATGCATTGCATGCTCTTCCTGGATTTTTGAGTATATTAGAATATCGTCAATGAACATGACGACAAACTTATCCAAATACTCACGAAATACGCGATTCATGAGATCCATGAATGCTTCAGGCACATTGGTTAGTCCAAAGGACATCACTAAGAACTCGTAGTGTCCGTAGCGCGTTCTGAAGGTCGTCTTTGGTATATCTGTCTCCTTAACCTTGAGCTGATGATAGCCTAATCGCAGGTCTATTTTGGAAAATACTGACGCTCCTTGTAGTTGATCGAAAAGATTGTCAATCCTCGGTAATGGCTATTAGTTCTTGATCGTCACTTTGTTCAACTCCTGATAGTCAATGCACATTCTCATCGAGCCGTCTTTCTTCTTCACGAATAAGATCGGAGCTCCCCACGGAGAATGGCTTGGCCTTATGAACTTCTTGTCCAGTAACTCTTGCAGTTGCAACTACAACTCCTTGAGTTTAGCTGGCGCCATTCTGTAAGGAGTCTTTGAGATCGGCGCGGTTCCCGGAATTAACTCAATCTCAAACACGATCTCTCGGTCTGGTGGAATCCCTGGGAGATCTTCAGGAAATACATCATGAAACTTGCACACAACTGGTACATCAGATGGTTGTTGACTCGTCTCTTTATCCTTATCCACTATGTTTGCCAGAAAACCGATGCATCTATCACTCAACATTTTTCTCGCCTTCATCACAGAAATCAGGGGACACTTCTATTCTCTTGACGTACCCTTGAACTCGAATGGTTATTCTCCTGCTGGGGTGAAGACCACTTTTCTGCACTTGCAATTAATAACGACTCCATATCGGGTTAACCAATCCATCCCAAATATGACATCGTATTCATGTAGGTCCATGACTAACAAATCCACCGTTAGCTCACGACCTTCAACCCAAACTGGTATGGCTCTAACCCATGTCCGCACCAGCATATCCTCTTCCGAAGGCAAGGATACCCCACAAATAACAGGCATAGGCTCAGGACTTCTATTTAGTTTTTCAAAAAAGGATGCAAATATAAAAGAATGCAATGCACCAGTATCCATTAATACAGATGGTCCAGCTCCTTTGTCACTTTGCGTAAGCGCATAAACTCGAGGCAGAGCTCCAATTTGTTTCTATTTGTCATTTCCATTGCCCTTGGCTAGCATTCAGCAATCTTTAGCAAAGTTCCCTGGCTTTTAGCAGTTAAAACATACCCCACACTCGCCCCGATGGTGTCGGTGACACTTGTTGCATAGTGGCCATTGTTCAAACTCATGTCTTGGCTGTTTGTTGGGCCTAGCCATTTCCTGATTGGGAGGTCCCCCTTTTCTTTTGTAATTTACCCCAAAAATCGGTCTTGTGCCTCTTGGATTGTTTGTTCGCCCCGAGTTCTGGCCGAACCTTGGGTTGAACTTTCCCCTTGGGCCATTCTGATTGGCCTGAAACTGTCCGAGGTTGTTGGGAGTGTACCTTCTGTCTTTGTTCTTCTGTAGTCCTGGCTTGTCTGACATGGCCCAAGACTCTTGGCGAAGAGCCCGTTCCACAGCTTTGACATACGTCTCTGGGCCAGTTCTACTAGTGTCTACACACCTGGCAATGTACGTAGGCCCTTCATAAAACTCCAGGTCTTATTCTCTTCAGTTTTCACCTAGTTCTTCGCAAACCTAGATAGTTGGTCAAATTTTTGAACATAGTCCTGCACTCTCGACGTTCCGTACTTCAGATTAGTGAACTCATTCACTTTGCACTCAATCACTGCCTTACTAAAGTACTTGCCATTAAACAAGGTAAATAACTCTAGCCATTCCATCTTGGCAAAATTATGCCCTTTCTTGGTAGTGTCCCACCAGATGCGGGCATCTTTTCTCAGCATATAGGTCGCACAAACTACCTTCTCTCTCTCGGTAGTTCAAATGAAGTCGAAGATCCTTTCCAAAATACCGATCCATTCCTCTACCATTGATGGGTCACTGCTCCCTTGGAATATAGGTGGATACTGGTTGTCGAACCTTTCTGATATAGGTTTCGCCCGAGCTACTCTTGGTGCTTCTACTGGCAGTACATGTTGTTCAACGAAAACTTGTGGGCCATGGTTTCGTTCTACATTGTTTTCAGGTGGCATTTCATTAACCTGAGCATTATTGGGTGGCATGGGGAGTCATCCTAAAAGGGTGTTAAACCTTTCTTGTTGGAGGGCATTAGAGTCATCCTGTCTCTTTTGCCCTCTTTCAATTTGGGCTCCCCGCGTCTCCACTAGCCTTTGCAGATTATTGATCTACTTGGTTATCTCACAAATTCTAGTAGCTTGGTTTGGAGCTCTAGCGGCAGGCGCGTTCTGAGCTCTAACAGTAGGCGCGGCCTGGCCCCGGCTAGCATCACCCCTTCCTCTCGGAGCTCTTTTCATTTTCGGTAGCCACCACAAAGTCAAAGATCCTTTATCTGAGTTGCCAGATTTGGTTTCAGCTGTACTTTTTGTCCTCGGCCTCAACCCCTTCCTCTGCCTCAGCCACGACCTGTATCTTGAACAACAGCTTCTCTCTCGTCTGGGTTTGGTTAATTAACATCTCAACCTCCCCTGGCTCGAGTGTTAGGCACCATCGCAAGTCTTTATACTACAGTGTATAGTAGGGAAGAATACTAACATAGCAATAAATGAGCATACTAATTTTTCTCATAAACAAGAAAGAATAACCATAATGATTCGACTCAAAACAGGTAGTCATAATTGTAACGACCCAAAATCACTAATATGGCTTAAGGGCCTTGATTAGTGTGCCGGAAGGGGGCGTAATTGGTTTATGTGTGAATTTATTTATTTAATGCATGATTACATAATAAGCATTCTTGTATGATTATATGAATGTTAATGCTATATTTGTGAGAACCACATTATTATGTGGGTAAGTCTGCAACGTGCGACTTGAGGCGATCTTAGGGAGCCAATTAGCGGGAAAGTCACAACGGGGCTTAATTTTTGACTTGGGGCAAGTCAAGGAGTATTTCAGGAATTAGATGATTATTTGGGTTATGGAAATAAATATATGGAGATATATTTGAGGTTAGGAAGCTTAGGCGGGAATATTGGGGAATTTTACCATTTTGCCCTCGGGACGTTTCCGGCACCCCGAGCCTGGGGATTGATTTAATTAACCAAGGTTAGACTTAACAAAATAGAAACCAGTGGAACAAAAGAGATAAACCGACCCTGTAATAGTTCTTCTCCTCTTCTCTCTTCTCTCTCAAGAAAGCTATAGAAAACTAAGGTGAATTTAGCTGGAAATCTTGTGATTTGAGCTGAAGTTTGAGGAGTTAGCTCAGCTTTAACCAAGGAGCACTCAACCAAGGCCAAGGTAAGAATTGAGTTTTGTTTTTGGGTGCTAGAATTCTGAGTTTTGGCTGAATATTAAGGGTGTTTATGGTTTGAATATTTAAGGACTGAATTTGAGCTGAGAAGCTTGGGTTTTAGCTCAGAAGTTGTTAGGGAAGTGGTTCATCAAAGAAGGTAAGCTTCAATTCGTAATTTAGAGGTTAAAATCTGAGCTTGCATGACTAGTTTTTGTGTTTTTGAGCTGCTGGGTTTCAGAAATCAAAATGAGATTTTAATGGGTTTTTAAATTGGATTTCTGTTGGGTTATGCTGTTAGAATCATGTTAAAAGTCTTGTGATTAATGGGTTTTGAATTTAGGGCGCTTTGGGATGGTTTTGATTAAGGTTAGGATGTTAGAAATGGTGGATTTTCTGGGCACGAAGGGTTGGGCCGCGACTCTGTTCTAGAGCGCTGCGGCCTTACGAAGCAAAGGAGCCAGGGAGGCTTTGTCGAAGGGGAGCGCCGCGGCGCCACAGGGCAGGGCCGCAGCTCAAATGGGCGTTAGAGAGGCTTAGCCTCTGTTTTTGGGGGTGGGCTGCGGCGCCAGTTCCTAGGGCCGCGGATCAAAAGGGCAAATTTGGCTAAATGGAGGTTTTAAGTGCGGGAACCTAACCTAGGGTGCTCAAGATCGATCCCACCACCGTGTTTGGTGGAATTCGATGTCCCAGAAGCTAGAACTTTATCCGAGAACCTTTGTTTGAGTATTAATGGAATCCATTATTTTGGTTGTGACTAGGTGCTAAGCTAGGGCTCGAGGATCAGATCTTGCTCAGGAGGCATCGCTCGTAATCAGTACACTTAAGAACTAAAGGTAAGAAAACTGCACCCGGTTGTGGGTTTATATTGGGACTAAGGGTTCCCTATCTTGTATGCTTTGAAAGGATGGTATTATGCCATACAAATAGTAAACCAATGGCCTAAGAGTGCCGAAGTTTACACTAGCACACAGGGCGCGACTTAACCATTGGTAGCTGAGGACAGCTTATTATGCACTGAGCTCGGTTTAAGCGGGCCGAAGTCAGTGGGGTAAACAGAGGGTGCGACCTAAGGTGTCGACCTTAGTTATTGTGTGATTTATTCGAATGCTAATGGCACACCCGACACCTTTTGACATAATTGATGCAGTCTTTGCTCAGTCTTGGACAATAGTATCCGAGATGAATTCTTTTCCTTTCGTCCCTTCTATGTCGGGCTAGTAATACGAAGATCGTATGGTGAATCCATTCTCTCTTGGCTGGTTATTATTGGTTGATGGATTATTATATTGTGTAGCTGCGCGATGATTAGTTGTTGCCTTGACTGAGACTTTATGCTCTGTGATTATTGTGATATGATAAGTATATGATCATGCTTAAAGGGGTGTCTAAGTGTTATTATTGCTTGTTATGTAGTGTGATATGTTTTCTTGCTGGGCCTTGGCTCACGGGTACTACATGGTGCAGGTAAAGGCAAGGAAAAACTTGATCAGCTCTGACTTGGAGAGCTCTGTGAGCTGAATGCACATGACCATCTGCTCAGCCGCCACGGTTGAGGGAAAGACAGGAACAGGGGAAACCAGAAATGCTTGTTTTTGCCTTAAAATGGCTAATGATTGTTTAAACTTTAGTCAATTTTGTAAACTGACTTTCGAATGTTGTTCCTTTTTGGGATCCCATGTGTAAAATGTTTCGTTATATAAGATGTACACTTTTGAGACCAAAACCTTTTAACCCTAGTACATTAGTGGGTTCAGTATCATGTTTTAACTAAATGACTTGATTAGCAAGTCCTGCACCTTTATAAGTACACAGTGTAGCGGTCTTGACTATCTAGGGCATTACAATAATATTCAAGGATATAACCTAGCAATACAAAATGATCATGAAAGATCATGCCATAGGGATTTAGTTAGCAGGACGATAAATCCAAAAAGAGAACCCTAACTACACGTCGGGTTTCTACATCTTCCTGCTACAACTACACCAAATTCCTACAACCTAGTAGGTTTGCAAGGTATTTACAAAAATTATCAACAAGACCCTCACAGCATAACCTAATATAAGCTATCCATCAACATATCCAGCTCTATGTCGGTATCCTCGTTCGACTGCTCGAGATCCACCCCTGGCTCTACCGATGACTTCCGTCATGTACTGCATACATTGCCAAATAACACGCCGATAAAATTGATCGTACTTGAAGCGTCACCAATTCTCATCTTGAAAGATTATATAGCAATCGATCCTAGGCATAGGGATCACGGGTAGGTTTCCTATCACAAGGTCACCTATCTCAGGTATATCGACCATAACCTACAATTTATAGAATTGAAGTAAATAAAAGAAAGCAAGGGAAACATATATGAAAAGACAGTAGTTACAGTGAGTGCCGGTCTATCTTTGCGAAATGTACATGTGGGTTGTCTACAGAACCGGCTCAACTCGAGCTCTAATACCAACTATAACGACTTGAATTTTCAAGACTCGATAATGCGGAAATATAAATGTTTTTATTTAACAAAAAGTCTCCAAAACCCGTATAAAAAAATCTTTTTAAAAATTCGTACGACCATACTTAACATTTAGTTACAAACATATTTTATAAAGAGTAGAGTGAGCCTAGTTTAGGAAAATTACACAACATTTCCAAAAATAAAACGACTTCCCAAAAGGTCGGTCCACATGTACATTCGAAAGGTAGACTCTAGCGCTCACTGCTCTGCCTTGCCTTTGCTCTTACCTACAACAAGAAATAACAAGGTAAGCTAAAACGCTTAGTAAGTTCAACTTTAAAACAAAAGCATGCAAAGAATTAAGGTTCCAGATCCATCCAGATCCTACACAATTAATTTCAAGAATGCAAAAGCGTCCTGGCAAACTTATGGTCATGCCTTATAACCAATGACAAACTATTTCATATAAACAAATAAATTCCTGCACTCAGAAAATCCCAGAACAAGAAGATATTTTATATCACAACTATTTCTTATCAACAAATAAATCCCTGAACTCAGAAAATCCCAGAGCAAGCAGATATAATATATCACAATATAATTCGAGACCAACGCTCGATAACTTCCAACAATTCAGGCATAACATGCCCTCCAACATAAATGGTAATCTGTAAGGGAGAACCGAGTCTCAACACTAAGATCTAGCCAATAAATATCCCCATCAAGGGTAGCTATCGTATTACTTAGGGCATCGCTACTTATCTAAGAGTAAATCCCTCACAAGGGTAACCATCAAGTTACCTAGGGCATCACTCCTTATCCAAGAGTGTAATCGAATTTACACGGTTTTACAGAGACTTCTATGTTAATCAGTGGTGCTGGTGAGTAGTTGCCCCTAGGGTGTTCAACCTCACTCAAACTTGGCAGCGCCTAGTATCTCTAGGCACTCTCACAGAATGACCAATATTCACGGCTGCTATCCGGGAATAACTTATCAGAGCACTTGCTCTGGTTTTAACCATTCACTGATTAAGTAAGCATGAGGGCCCCTAGGTCCCATTTATTTTGGCGCCCCTAGGTTTAACCAGAAATCCTCACCTCTTGGCCACTCGTCGCAGTAATGAACATGACATAATAAAATCAACCAGTGTGACGGGGATCAGCCATCTAGGATATGATGGATATCTACCGTTCATATTTTCTAAATCAACACTCACTAGACTAACGTCTCTAAGCAACTTTCTACAACAGTGTATATATGTGCTTGTGTCCCTATACTAACATACAATACAATAGTTGTTTCATGTTGCAACCACACAATATAAGTTGACTTACTTGGAGTCCTTAGCACTCAGCAGGTTTTCACCCTCCAACGTTCAGTCCAATTACGCTAGCCAATACTGTAGTTATCCATATATCATACTCGGATTAATTATGACACTCATAATTCATTATTAATATTTTGGGCAGTTTGGTCATTTTCAAAATTATTAGCAAGGATTAAAAATCCTTATTTGGTTCTAAACCCATTAAGGAAATCCATACAAAAATATTTGAAACTAAACCTTAAGTGTCGGGGAGACCTGTCCTATGGTCTCGATACCTAGGCTCGGGTATCACAATAGTATTTTCCCACAATCCGCTAAAAATATTTTTCTTTAAAAGTTCCGCTATTAACTCGTACTTTCAATAGTTGGTAAAATATATAAAAGATTTTAGCCGGTATTATATCCCGAAAATACTACTTAAATTCCTTAATTATTTTTCAAGAAAATAAACTCTTAATTTTCCTTTTATTTTTCTTAAGGTTTTAATCTCTAAAAACAGTTTTAAGAAAATTTCCTAATTTATCTTAATTAGGAAAACTGTTAAATTTTTTCCATCTTAACTAGTTAATTTTTCCAAAGTCAATTAATCAAGTTTACTTACTAGAAAAATAATTCACTTAATTATTTTCTTAAAATATAGGGTTTTAAACCCTCTTTTAATTTATTAACTTATTAATAAATTCATTCTTTTATTTTTAGAAAGAATAAAAATTATTTAATAAAAATAATTCTTACTAAAGTCAAAGTGGTATTTTAGGTCAAAATATGTTTTCAAGACTTACTAAGATTTTATCTTGCAATAAGCAAAATTTTACTTTTTACCTTAAGTTCCAAAATCTCATTTTTACACTAAGTGTGAAAACCCTATCTTTCACATTTTTAATTACATACTTTGTTATATCATAACTTGAAATTTACTTACCCAATTGTTACCAAAATTTCCCAATTCCATTTTTAGTATGCCATTTAGGTCTTTGTAAAATCTTAGGTCAAAAGGAGCATTATTTTCCAACAATGAGGTAAAAATGACCTTATTTTCAAGTCCTTATTTTTTATCCAAACTTTGACACTTAATAACTTTCAAACCGTTCAGTATTTTATTACCAAATTTTATAGTGAAATACTAGGTTTTTCCAATAATATTTCCACCAAATTTTAGAAAAACTTAGTTAATTTTCCCTATACAGTGGCTGTCCAAACTTGGTCCCAAAATTAAGAATACGAAAAAACAATTTTTTACGTAAACTTTGAATTGCATAACTCACTCATTTTTAAACATTTTTGAGTGTTTCAAAAGCTCAATTTTATGTACTCATTCTCATACACATGACAGTACAATTAAATATTACAAAATAAATATACAGTGGATGCTTGACCCCTTGGAAGTCATAGCTCAAAACATGTATTTTGTTTTAGGGTTTCCTACAAAACTCTTGGGGGTTTTGGTCCCTATTTTGAAAAATCAATACACAAGCATCATAAAAATTATAAAAACTACCATGACCATATTACATCACCAATAACAAACTTTAAGCCTTAACTATACAAAGTAATGCTTAAAACTAAAAACCATACAATAAAAACCATAAAAGTAAACTTTTTACCTCTTTGTTGTTCTTGCTTAAGGTTTGGATCTTCCTATTAACTTTGGCCCCTTTAAAACCCTTTCAAAACCTTAACCAACTCCCCCAAAAACATATATAATCAGCTATTTAAAAATCTATGGTTAAGACTTTACAAGAGTCTAGTTTTTTGAAACTTTACCTTAGGGAAACCCTTTCTAGACCAAGGCTTAGCTTCCAAGCCTTCCTAGAACACTTGAGTATTTTTACTATCCACTTGCCCTTATACCTAATATTTAAAATGAGATTTAAAACTTAATTAATTTTTTTTCACACAATTTAAAACCCCACATGGCCAGCCATCTCTTCCTATATATGCATTTATATTATTATTTTTTATTTAATTTTTTTATTTTTTTTATAAAGGCGAATCAATATTTCCTAAGAAAAAAAATCCAAATTGACTTTCTATAACCTTTTTTCATTCTTATTAAGTTTTAAAAACAAAACTTAACACATAATAATTTAATTAAATTTCTCTCACATTTAATTTAATTAATCATACAATAAAATTTAACCTAAGGTCCATTCATAGAATAAAATTCCCCATTTCGGAAAAATTAAGCATTTAACACAAAATGCCCTAAAATTTCCATTTTCTCTTAGGTTTATTATTTTTTACCAAAATTTAATTTTTATGAATGTATTTTATCCCCAAAATATATTTTCCATATTTTTTCATTTTATTTTTCGAGATGTTTACCTGATCAGGGTTTTCGTGTCGGTCCAAGACCTAAAGTCTTATCTTTACTTTTAATCACAAAATTCATAATTTGGATAGCAATAACTCATGGAAATAAATTCCAAACAAATATAATATTATTTAAAATAATATTCTTAACTTGGGGAAAAAAAATCCCGACCCAAGTCGTTTAAAGGTTCCTGAAATGTAGGATGTTACAACCTCTTACTGCAGAAAGCACTCCTGATGAAAAGATGGAGTTTGAGAGATGGGACCGTTCTAATCACTTGAGTCTAATGATCATGAAACAATGCATTCCAGATGCCTTCAGAGGAACATAATCTAAAGAGATCACTAAGGCCAAGGATTTCCTCAATGCAATTGTGAAACGTTTCGCTAGAAATGATAAGGCTGAAATGACTTCACTTATGGCTTCCTTGATGTCCATGAAGTATAAGGGTCAAGGAAATGTTAGGGAGTACATTATGGAAATTTACCAAATTGCTTCAAAACTTAAGGCACTTAAGATCGAGCTATCTAAGGATTTGCTTGTTCTTATGGTTTCGGTATTGCTTCCTGCACAGTTTAACCAATTAAAAATTAGTTATAACTATCAAAGGGAGAAACAGACTCTAAATGAGCTCATTCTCACTGTGTGCAAGAGGAAGAAAGGTTGAAGCAAGATAATACTGAAAGTGCTCACTTGTCCAGTGCCTCTAAAGATAAGGGCAAGAGAAGGAAATCTGAGAATGAATCTGCTAAGGGTCTAGCCCAAAAGAAACAACAGAAGGATTCAGATGGTTGTTCTTTTGCAACAAGCCTGGACATGTGAAGAAAGATTGTACCAAGTATCATGCATGGCGTGTAAAGAAAGGTATGATTCTTACTTTGGTCTAGTCTGAGATTAATTTAGCTTATGTACCTAGAAATACTTGGTGGATAGATTCTGGTGCTACTACTCACATAAGTGTTTCTATGCAAGGTTGCCTGAGCTATCGAAAGCCAAGTGATGGTGAAAGACACATCTTCGTGGGCGATGGAAAATCGGTGGAAGTGGAAGCAATTGGGAATTTTAGGTTGTTGTTAGGAATTGATTTTTATTTGGATTTGAAAGACACTTTTGTTGTACCGTATTTTAGACGGTATTTAGCTTCAGTTTCTCTGTTGGACAAATTTGAATATTGTTGTTCTTTTGGAAACAATAAGTTTAGTTTGTCTTTAAATTCAAATGTTGTTGGAACTGGTTATTTGAATGCTTATGACAACCTTTATTTGCTAGAAACAATTGTGTCCTATAATGAAATCTTGCATGTGGAATCACATTGTACTAAACACAAGTTAAATAAAGAAAATTCAGCGTCACTATGGCATAAACGCTTAGGTCATATCTCAAAAGGTAGAATTGAGCGTCTTGTGTCTGATGACATTTTAGAGTCTCTTGACTTCACAGACTTTGGCGTTTGTGTAGATTGTATCACGGGAAAATAGACCAAAACCAAGAGATTAGGTTCCAACAGAGCTTCAGATGTCTTAGAATTAATTCATACAGATATTTGTGGGCCATTCCCTATGGAATCTTGGAATGGTCAACAATATTTTATATCATTCATAGATGATTACTCACATTATGGGTACCTATATCTCATTCATGAAAAATCTCAGTTTGTGGATGTGTTCAAAGCTTATAAAGCTGAAGTTGAGAATCAACTCAACAAAAGGATTAAAAACGTCAGATCTGATCGTGGTGGTGAGTACTATGGTAGATATGATGGCTTAGGTGAACAACGTCTAGGACCGTTTGCTAAGTTCCTAGAGGAATGTGGTATTGCCCACAGTACACCATGCCAGGCTCACCTACAATGAATGGTGTTGCTGAAAGATGAAATAGGACTCTTAAGGATATGGTAAGGAGCATGATTGCTCATTCTAACTTACCTGAGTACCTCTGGGGAGAAGCATTAAAGACAGCAACTTACATTTGAATAGAGTACCAACTAAAACAGTTGCAAAAAAACCTTGTGAGCTTTGGAGAGGTCGAAAGCCTAGTCTAAAGCACTTTCACATTTGGGGATGTCCAGTTGAGGCAAGGCCTTATAAGCCACATGAAAAGAAATTGAACTCCAAAACAGTGAGCAACTACTTTATTGGTTATTCTGAGTGATCTAGGGGCTATAAGTTTTATGATCCCACAATTAGAAATATTTTTGAGATGGGAAATGCAACATTTTTTGAGGATGTTGAGTTTGGGGGGAGAAATAAGGTTAGAGACATTGCTTTTGAGGAGGAATTGAATTAAAACACAATTTCTACTATCACTTTTGACAATATTCAGGTTCCTACACCTATTATTCATCAAGAAGTGACTCCAGAACCTCAACAAGACAATGTTGAACAACCCGTTATTCAAAATGAGGCACTTGTTCCAGAAGAACAAACTCAACAACTTCAAGAACCAGTGTCATTAAGGAGGTCCACGAGAGAAAGGAGAAGTGTTATTTCAGATGATTATATTGTATTTATCTAAGAACATGCGGATGACAATGGAATGATGGAAGATGACACAATCAACTTTCATCAGGCCATGAAAAGTTCTAACTCTCAAAAGTGGATAGATGCCATGAATAAGGAGTACAAGTCCATGAAAGACAATAAAGTTTGGGAACTTGTCCCATTACCAGAAGGAGCAAAACCAATTGGTTGTAAATGGATATTTAAAACCAAGAGAGATGCAAAGGGTAATGTGGAGAGGTATAAAGCGCGTCTTGTTGCTAAAGGCTATACTCAGAAGGAAGGCATTGATTATATAGTGACTTTCTCTCCAGTTTCATTGAAAGACTCTTTTAGGACAATAATGGCACTTGTTGCTCACCTTGATCTTGAGCTACATCAGATGGATGTTAAAACAATGTTTCTCAATGGATACATTGAAGCGACAATTTATATGGTGCAACCAGAAAACTTTGTGTCAGGAGACCCAAAGAATATGGTTTGGAAATTGACAAAATCCATCTATGGACTCAAGCAAGCTCCTCGTCAATGGTATCACAAGTTTCATCAAGTAATTATCTCATTCGATTTTGAGATGAATGTTGTTGATGATTGTGTATATCAAAAGTTCAGTGGGAGTAAGTATATATTCCTGGTTCTATATGTCGATGACTTATTGCTCGCCACAAATGATATACGCTCATTTCATGAAACCAAGAGATTTCTATCCAAGCATTTTGAGATAAGATCTTTGGGATGCCTCTTTTGTATTAGGAATTCAGATACATCGAGATCGTTCTCGGGGTATTCTTGGATTATCACAAAAGGGCTATATCGATAAAGTGCTCAAAATATTTGGCATGCAAGATTGTAGACCAGGAGATACCCCTGCTGCTAAAGGAGATAAATTCAGTCTTAGTCAGTGTCCTAAAAGTAACCTTGAAATTCAAGAAATGCAAAAGATTCCCTATGCATCACCTGTTGGGAGTCTAATGTATGCTCAAGTATGTACGTGTACGGATATTGCGTATATTGTTGGCATGATAGGCAGATATTTGAACAACCCTGGTATGGACCATTGGATATCAGCCAAGAGGGTTATGAGATATCTCCAGAGAACAAAAGATTTGTAGCATCTCAGAATTTTACTTAGCTAGATAGTAGTAGTAGTAGCTTAGTATTTTAGTTCTCGTAGTTATTGGTTCAAGATAGGATTTAGTTGGAAACTCATAGAGATAGTAATGGATTTTATAAGTTTAGCCTATAGTTTAGAAATAATAATTTTATCATAAAGTTTGATTAATATAGCTGGTCCTAGAAATGATATTTATTATAACCTAAGGTTTAGATAGAATAATTAAGAATGTGTCACTTGTCACATGTATGTTTATTAAGGATTTAAAGATTTTAGATGAATAAATTAATCAAGGATAAACCTAGGAAGTCTAGAACCTTCCCTCAGCTGTTAGGATCATGTTTTACTAAGTCAAAGTTGTTTTAAACAAACTTCAAGTGTGCAAAAGCGTGTTTAAAATATCAGAATATGCCGATATATCGCAGCTATAGAGGTCAATATATCGCCTATGGGTGATACGAAAAACACGTCGACTTTGCACGAATGAAAACACGGAGGCTCGGGACTAAGGGAGAGGCGATATATTGCCTATAGGGGGTGATGTATCGGCTCCACTTGCATGTTTTGAAAATCTGTGGAATCCGAGCAAGAAATAGCCTTCAACAACTTGGACTTGCTCTTGAATGTTTTTGACCGAGTTCTAGGCATCTGTTGAACAGAAAATTCTAATTTTATTCAATTATTTATTAATTTTAAAAGGAGTTAGTTTCACTCCTTGAACTCTATAAATATGACCTTTCACTCAGCCATTTGCTTCATCATTCAAGCATTCTTCAGAGCCTCTAAGCTGCTAAGTTCATTCTAGAGAGAAACACTAGGGTTTTGGGGTTAAAAGCTTTCAAATCTAAGCTTTTCTAAACACTTGGGAAGTAAGATAGAGTGATATTTCGGTATTGAGGTGTAGATCGAAGTTCTTATCTATTTAAGGTATTCTTTATCCTCAGGTTTAGTTCATTATAGTTCCTTTTATTCTCTTTATTTTCTTCCAAATCCTAACTTGTTGTAATGGCTTTTGGTTAGGTGTTTGATTCCTTTGAAACTTAAGGTTTTTATCTTCATGGTTTAGATCTTCTTTTCATCTTCATTTCTTTAGAAGGTGCAGGAAAATAAGCTTAGAAGGCGGGACAGATTCATGGCAGCTTTGGCATGCGTATTGGGAGATGACTGAATGAATCGACTGATGCGAAAGATCGAGGATGACATTTTGTTTCAAGTCTTTTTATTATGTATTTTTCTTTTTCCGCATTTAGTATTTGACAGTGGGATCTCGTATTATGTAATTTTATAATAAAGCTCTATTATTTTATGCATGTATTAGAAAATAGTAGTTATGTCTTAGTAGTTTTAATGGTTCCTGGGTCTTTAAGTTAGTCGGGTCATTACAGTTTGTACCAGAGCCACGGTTCATATGCATCAAGTTCTCCTTGATACACACGCAAAAGCTCCAGATCTAACTGCCAATGTAAGTGTTTATGTATGCATATTATGTTTACTAAAATTTAGTCATTATGTTTTCAGTCAAAATGAATGGATCTTTGACCTATCATGATATCCGAGCCATTAAGGCATTGAAAAGGATTAGAGTGCCAAGGGATACAATAGGAGTGCTAGAAAGAATCACTCAAAGATTGATCCTATTTCACAAGGGGATAGTTCACCTTCAAATCACTAAGCAAATTATGATGAGAGCCATGGGACAATATGTCATAGTAATTAGGCTTTTTAAGGATTTTCCTTCTGTAGTTTCAAAATTGGAAGAATTATGGGAGACTATGGATGATGAAGATGATTTACCGGTAGCCATGAGATATTATTTTCTTATACTTAGGTTTACCTATAGGTTTGAGTTTCAATTCACTAATGAACAAAAGCAAAACACTCTAATGAATATTCCCCGAGGTAGTTTTGAGGCTCATGATAATGATGATTATGAGGAAATAAATGATGATATGTTAGATGAAGGGTCAGATGTAGAAGATCCTAATTTTTAGAGATTTACCCTAGTTATTATTAGTATAGTATTCTTATTTATTTTGATTTATGATTATAATAAGTGAAAATCTTTTCCCAAATGAATAAAGTTGTTATTTTTGAATGGCATGTATGAGTTTAATTTTTTTTACAATCATAATAAATTTCGAATAAATTCAATAAATAATGACTGAGTTCAGTGAGGGTGGATACAAATCTATGGATTGGGTTTTGTATTGAGAGTTTAGGGGGCCATAGTAGTGGGAACGATTTTACTGATCCCAACCCTGCTTCAATATGGTTAACTTTGGAACAGCGACAAATTTTGAGCCTGAGAATTAAGTCATATAGGGTGATTAGAAACAGACTTAGAAAATAATAAAGATGGTTTAATGTTCTAAGTATAGAAACACACCCTAATTCATAAAGAAGGCTTACATAATTTTTTATAAGAAATCATAACTGATAGGTCTGAGTTATGTTCGCTTAGACTAAATTTTTCCTTAGAACCTATTAGGGTAAGTTCTAACGTGTTTTTCTCGACTGTTAGAATTTTGCTGAAGATGTTGCTTCGAAGATATGCACGAACGAATGGCAATGCCCCCAGCACCGCCAACGAGACTCACGAAGCCCTTCCAGTTTGAAGAAGGGGAACACGTGCTACTACTGCTCCTGCTAATAGAAATGCACCACCTCAGGTTGATCTGTAACAACCCCAAATTTCCTAATAAGGTTTAGGACCTTGATTAGGAGGCCGGGAGGGCCATAATTGATTGCTTGTGTTATTATATGATTATATGCATGTTTATGTGGATCATATTATTATATGATGATGAATGCATGCATATGGGTATATATTTTGTTATGGGGGCATTTTGGTAATTTGGCCCGTTGAGGGCGAATTGTATAATTGTATGCATTTTGGTAAGCTATTGTTGAGGCCACATTATTATGTGGATTCGTTTGAGCTTTCAGACATGAGATGATTGTTGAGTATTAGTTAGCGGTTTGGTCATAACGAGGTTAAGTTCGGGGCTCGGGGTGAGTCTCGGGGTAATTTGGTGATTAGAATGTTGCCGGGAGTTAAGGGGTAACGAGATATGAATTATTGGTATTTGAGAATATTGGGAATAAAGGGAATTGGAGGGTGTTAATTATGATTAACGAGATAGGTGCGAAAGGATGATTTTGCCCTTGGTGGCTATTAAGGATTTTAATCAAGCTTGAGGGCATTTAGGTCATTGTACCTTTAAGGATATATATTGATACTTAGGCTGGAAAATAGTAGAAAGCTGTAGGAAAAACAGAGCATCTCTTCCTTCATCAACCGACTGCCATTTTCTTGCTTTTTCTTCTTCAATTTTGAAGTTTCTTTTGAGGAATTAAGTTGGGGAATCAAGTGTTGAGGATCTAGGGTAGTGTTCCATCATTGAAGAGGATTTCATACCGAGCTTGAGGTAAGATTCTAACCACTAGAACTCTGGTTTTCTGCTCTATTTTGTTACTGAGTTTAGTTGAGATTTTGGGTTTGAAAGTAGAGAATTCAATGGGGATTTTGGGAAAGTTTTGGTAGGTTATGATGCCTAGGACTAGTATATATGGTATTTGGGTTCATTTGGGGGTTTAAATGGTGTTTGGAAGCTTTTGAAACAGGTGGAAAATGGAGAATTCGAAGGAAGAAGAACCAGGGCCATGTTTGCCTGGTCCTAGCGCTATAGCGCCCAGAGGGTAGCGCTACAACGCTAGCCAGGGAAAAATGTCCCTGGTTGTAGCGATGGGGGGCTAGGGGGGTAGCACTGTAGCGCTACCCTATTTTCTTAGATGCATATTTTGAGTGTTTTTAAGGGTTTTTGGCTTGGGGTTTCAATCCTTAAGGTTCGGGATCGAATCTACTCACCATTTGGGTGCAATTCGGGGTCCCGGGAGTGAGGTTTAGGTTAAGACTCATTTATTGGTATTTTTATTAATTGGATTCCATATTTGGTTATGACTAGGTGACCGCTAAGGGATTAAAAGATCGATCGTTCTCAAGGGTCATTCGTAAAGTGTTTCTCGCTTGAATGAGAGGTAAGAAAACTGCACCCGATTATGTGGTTAGGTTGGGACTAAGTGTTCCCTATATTTGTATGCATTATTATGTGATTGTGATGGGACTAAGAGCTCCCTATATATGTATGATGTCATAGATGGTATTATGCCATGGCACATATGATAAACGACCTAAGGGTGCCGTAAATAATATTTGCGCACATGGCGCGGCTCGGACACTGGTAGCCGAGGACGGCTTATTAATCACTGAGCTCGGTTAAGCTGGCCGGAGTCAGTGGGTATTACACTGGGGGAGACCTAAGTGAGCCGAAGACAATGGGTTAAACAGAGGGAGCGGCCTAAGGGTGCCGACCCTAAATATTGTGTAATGATTGAGATAAACTGTTGATTATGCATTTGATTGTTGTTGCAATCTGATAAATATGATATGTTGATTATCTGGATGACAAATTGTTAAATTGTCGATTGATATCACTGAATAGGTGAATGTTATGAATTGCTGAATTCTTGGTTATGCATTGTAAGATATTTGGTTATTGATATTGATCATGCCATGCTGTTATGTTTTCTTGCTGGGCCTCAGCTCACGGGTGCTACATGGTGCAGGTAAAGGCAAGGGTATGTAGATTCAACCATGAGTTGGAGAGCTCTGGGGGCGAGGTGTACATTGTCAGCTGCTCGGCCACCACGGTCGAGGGATTGTACAGGGACGAAAACCTAAAATGTGTATTTTTCCATTAGAGTGACCTGAGTTGTTTATAACTTCTGAAATTTTTGTAAATATGTCATTTAAACCCTGTTTTGAGATTCTGTGTGCTAATCTATCGTTTTTAATAAAATAACCTGTTTATGACCAAAATCTTTTATTCCTAACCCAAGTTAATGATGTTAGATTCACATTTTGTTTAAATGACTTGATTAGCAGGTCTTGCACTATTTTAAACACACAGTGTAACGGTCTTGGTTACCCAGGGTGTTACATGATCACACTGCTGAGATTTTTCGGCTACGGCAACAAGTAGAAGAACTACTACAGCAACAAATAATATGTAGTTGGCAGCGGTGGTCTTTGCATTGAAAATCTGGTGCCACTATCTTTATGGAGAACAGTGTGAGATTTATATGGACCATAAGAGCTTAAAATATTTCTTCACACAGAAAGATCTCAACATGAGGTAGCGCAGGTGGTTAGAACTAGTAAAGGATTATGACTGCAAAATCCTATACCACCCAAGAAAAGAAAATGTAGTTGCAGATGCGTTAAGTCGGAAGAGTTAAAGAAATCTAGCAGTATTATTTGGACTTGAAAAACTGCTTCAGCAAGAGCTGATTAATGCCGAGATAGAAATAGTGAGGGGTCTGCTGGCTAACTTGTCCATCCAGTCAAGTTTACTAGATGATATACGAATCAGGCAAGGGCATGAAGACACACTATTATCACATATGGCTGCAGTCAAAGAAGGCAAGACTATAGATTTCTCCATATCAGGATATGGGTTCTTGAGATATAAAGATCGGGTGTGCATGCCAAATGACTATGAGATTAAGATGAAGATTTTAGAAGAGGCACACACTACCCCATACTCAGTTCACCCGTGGTCTACCAAGATGACTCACGACCTTAAGGCACTATATTGGTGGTCGGGAATGAAGAAAGGCATAGTAGAGTATGTGTCTAAATGCCTAATGTACCATCATGTAAAAGCAGAACATCAGCGACCAGCAGGCTTATTGCAACCACTTAGTATTCTGGAATGGAAGTGGGAAGACATTGCCATGGACTTCATGACAGGATTACCATGAACAAATAAGCAACACGACTCGGCTTGGATTGTGGTAGATAGAATCACCAAGTTAGCTCACTTCCTGCCTATCAAGACTACGTACACTGCAGACTAGTACGCAGACATTTATGTTCGAGAAATTGTACGACTATATGGAATCCCTAAGAACATAGTATCCAATAGAGGATCGGTGTTTACATCGAGATTTTAGGGAAGCTTGTAGCAAGCCATGGGTACCAAGCTAAGTCTCAGTACGACATTTCATCCTCAGACCAACGGACAGTTCGAGCGTACCATATAGATTTTAGAAGATATGTTGCACGCTTGTGTACTAGACTTCAGAGGATCGTGGAGTAAGTATTTGCCACTTATAGAGTTCTCCTACAATAATAGTTACCAGGAAACGATCGGTATAGCGCCGTATGAGCTACTTTATGGAAGGAAATTTCGGTCACCATTACATTGGGACAAGGTAGAAGAAAGACAACTTCTTGGACCCAAAGCTGTTAGAGAGGCTCAAGACGCAGTAGAGCTGATTAGAAAACGTATGCTCGCTGATCAGAGTCGACAAACGAGTTATGCAGATGCCAAGCGGCGAGATGTGGAATTTAAAGTTGGAGATCAAGTCTTCTTAAGAATATCTCCTATGAAAGGAGTGAAGCGGTTTAGGAAGAAAGGCAAACTTAGTCCTCAATTTATAGGTCCTTTTGAGATATTGGACAAGGTGGGACCAGTAGTGTATATATTTTCCTTACCGCCAGCTCTAACAGATAGCCACAATGTGTTTCACAGCTCGATGCTGCGTAGATATGTGTCAGACCCATCCTACGTTCTCAAGTATGATACGTTAGCACTTTAGAAAGACCTGAGTTATGAGGAACAACCGGTTAGCATCCTAGAGAAGGGGCTGAAGGAATTACGGTCTAAGAGTATTCCGATAGTCAAGGTCTTATGGAGTAATAGTACAGAACGGGAGGCAACGTGGGAGTTGGAGGAAGACATTCAAGCACGGTATCCGGAATTCTTTTAAGTAGGGGAGAATTGTAGCGTCTCAGAATTTTACTTAGTTAAATAGTAGTACTACTAGCTTAGTATTTTAGTTTTCAAGCTGAGATTTCATTGGAAACTCATAGAGATAGTTATAGATTTTATAAGTTTAGCCTATAGTTTAGAAATATTAATTTTATCATAAGGTTTGATTAATATAGCTAGTCATAGAAATGATATTTATTATAACCTAAATTTAGATAGAATAATTAAGAATGTGACACTTATCACATGTATGTTTATTAAGGATTTTAGATGAATAAATTAATCAAGGATAAACCTAGGAAGTCTAGAACCTCCCCTCTGCTGTTAGGATCACGTTTTACTCAGTCAAAGTTGTTTTAAACAAACTTCAAGTGTGCTGAAAGTGTGCAAAAACATGTTTAAAATATCAGCGTATGCCGATATATCGCAGCTATAGGGGCCGATATATCGCCTATGGGTGATACGAAAAACACGTCAACTTTGCACGAACGAAAACACGGAGGCTCGAGACTAAAGGGGAGGCAATATATCGCCTACAGGGGTGATATATCGACTCCACTTGCATGTGTTTGAAAATCCGTGGAATTTGAGCTAGAAACAACCTTCAACAACTTGGACTTGCTCTTGAACGTTTTTGACCGAGTTCTGGGCATCCGTTGAACAAAAAATTCAAATTTTATTCAATTAATTATTCATTTTAAAAGGAGTTAGTTTCACTCCTTGAACTCTATAAATAGGACCTTTCGATCAACCATTTGCTTCATCATTCAAGCATTCTTCAGAGCCTCCAAGCTGCTATGTTCATTCTAGAGAGAAACACTAGGGTTATGGGGTTAAAAGCTTTCCAATCTAAGATTTTCTAAACACTTGGGAAGTAAGATAGAGTGATATTTCGATATTGAGGTGTGGATCGAAGTTCTAATCTATTCAAGGTATTCTTTATCCTCAGGTTTAGTTCATTATAGTTCCTCATATTCTCTTCATTTTCTTCCAAATCCTAACTTGTTGTAATGGCTTTTGGTTAGGTGTTTGATTCCTTTGAAACTTAAGGTTGTCGGTAAGTTTTTATCTTGATGGTTTAGATCTTATTTTCATCTTCATTTCTTTAGAAAACTTATGCTTTTATTGTATGGTTTTAGGAGTTTCCAATCCTGCTCTTGTCTCCAATATCCTGATTTTTGGTAAGGAAAATAGGTTAGGTTTTATGTGATATGATTAAGTTTATATGCTATATGTATGTATGTATGTATGTATGTATGTATGTATGTATGTATGTATGTATGTATGTATGTATGTATGTATGTATGTATGCATGTGTGTATGTGTGTGTGTGTATGTATGTATGTATGTATGTATGTATGTATGTATGTATGTATGTATGTATGTATGTATGCATGCATGCATGTATGTATGTATGCATGTGTGTATGTATGTATGTATGTATGTATGTATGTATGTATGTATATATGCATATGTTTTATGTTGTAGTCGCTTGGGAAATATAGTTGCTTAGACAGCAAATAAGCAAATCCCAAGATTTTTATCATTATTGTAGATTATAGTTGTGATTAAACCTATCTCAAATAGTAGCAATAGGACCTAGATGGTTTATCATATACTATATTGTGTTTAAACCTAACTCGAATAGTAGCAAGATGACCTAGATGGTTTCTATCACATACTACGGTAATGAGTTAATGACCATTAATATTGTAGTCCTATGTTTTATGATTTACATTTTACGTCATACGTCATACGTTTATGATTTATGTTTTATGATATGTTTTAGTAGATTTTCCTTACTAGGCATTAGGCTCATTCCTTTTTATTTTCGAAGGTGCAGGAAAATAAGCTTGGAAGGTAGGATAGATTCATGGCAGCTTTGGCATGTGTATTGGGAGAGGACCGAATGGATGGACTGATGGGAAAGATCGAGGATGACGTTTTGTTTCAAGTCTTTTTATTATGTATTTTTTTTTTTCGCATTTAGTATTTGAACAATTAATTAAAGGTTTTGTGTTATTTTTGATTTTATGTAATAACAGTGGGATCCCGTATTTTGTAATTTTATAATAAAGTTATATTATTTTATGCATGTACTCGAAAATAGTAGTTATGTCTTAGTAGTTTTAATGGTCTGAGGTCCTTAAGTTAGTTAGGTCCTTACAAGATTATACACTCACATATAGGAAATTAGATCATTTGGAGGTCGTAGGGTATTTTGATTCCGATTTCACTAGTTGCCAAGATAGCAGAAAATCTACATCAGGCTATATTTATTTGTTAGTTGGAAGAGCTATATCCTGGAAAAGTGTCAAACAAACACTCATAGCTTCTTCCACTATGGCGGCAGAATTCGTAGCATGATATGAGGCATCAAATCATGGAATATGGCTGTGTAACTTTGTCACTGAGCTGCGCATTTGAGAGAATGTAGAAAGAACACTCAAGTCATTTTGTGACAATAAGTCAGCAGTGTTGTATTCCAACAACAACAGGAGCTCATCCAAGTCAAAGCATATTGACATAAAGTTCCTAGTTGTGAAAGAAAGAGTACAGAGTGGAAAAATATCCATAGAGCACATTGGGACAAACTCCATGATAGCGGATCCGCTCACAAAGGGATTACCACCCACGGTCTTTCATGAGAACACTGCTCATATGGGTGTTGTACTGGTTGAGGATATCATGATTCAGTGGGAGTTTCTATATTTTATTTGCTTTATGTTTGTTTCAGACATTTATGTATTGAGTTATTATATGATCAGAAATGAAGTATTTAGTTTATTCACTCTGTTTTGTCATGTTTGATTATGACCTCACTAATGTAAGTAGGACCAGTTGGGAATAGGCATTTTTGGTTCACATTGCATGTAATTTCCATGCTACACATCCTTGATTGATCTATGTCATTTGACTGTATTTGTATGTGTCACCATTGATGGGTTTATTCATGATTAATATGATAAAGACCGCTTTAATCCTATATGGATATGGTTGATGGACAAGATTGTTAAAGAATACTTTTATATGATAGAAAATTTTGAGCTCATATTGTTATACATTTATAAGGAAACATATGCTGCCCAAGTGGGAGATTGTTGGATTAAAATCCTATTATGGGTAAATATGTATTAATGTATGATGATATTATAAAGTTTGATACAAAATAAAGTGACTAATTATGTTATAAGTATCATAGGGTATTAATATGTTATGGAATAAATTTGTAGAAACCATAAGTTATATTTATAATTTGATGAGGGGTCAAATTATAAATATCCAAAACTGATATTAATATCAGTTAATATATATAGTTGTGGTCCCCAAGAAACAGTACGACTCTTATTCTCTCATTCCCCATCACAGAGAAATACATAGAGGGAATCTACTTTCTTGGAAGATCACAACCCTCTCTTATCATATCTAACAATGGCTTCAGGTTAGTGCTTCCACTCTTGTGTTTATCTTCTTCTTTAATTTAGCAAAGGATCTATAGAGTTATGATTTATGATTTCTTATATATGCATTTATAGTGACATGATTTTGGATTATGTGTTGGATATTATTGTTTGTTCATGTTATTTGAGTGCATTAGAAATTCTAACAAATTCCTCTTGGAAAGGTATAGATCCCATATCTGTATATTATGTCCCTAACCATTTACATCAATGAGTTCTCAAAACAAAAGTTTTCAGCTTGATCATTTTGACAAACCATGAGTCAATGAAAGAATTCATATGACATAAACAGGAGTTCATAATAACTTCAAGATTGAGATCAATTTGTATATGATCATCTTATTGATATGCTAAATTAATACTTATAAAGTAAACATTATTATTAAGTATTAATAACATATCAGGTCCCGCTCAAGTATAACCACTTTATACAAAGTATCTCCACTAAGATATCCTACTACATCAGTAATCCGGATCTAGATTACATGTATTCATAATACTAGTGAACCATACTTACAGTATTTAATCCAAAGATTCCATATAAATTTGTTTTACTGCGAACTATTTAAATTCGTTCCCTACAATCTTAATCCTCTCGTACCAATACAAGATTGTAGTCACAATAACGATATTCATATAATATAATACTATCAATAATAATAAACAATCAATATATGCTAAAATTCATTTCAATTTTTATTTCATACACAATTGATCAAAACATATGCTTTAAAAGGGCACTAATCCCAACACGTATTTGCGCCTCCAGCCTATCAGTCGTGATCTAAAGTCTTACTGTGCGAGCTCAAATATTCCAGGATAGCTTGATCTGTTTACTAGGTCGCATGAGGTTTAAGCGATCTCAAGATCTACCTAAACGAACTCCTCATTTCCTTGACAATCTATGTTTGAACCCGAACTAAACGTCTGGAAGTTAGAGTCATGAATCTAAAGCTGGAAAGACTTCATTAAATGCTGCACAACTATACTATGAACAAGACATGTTGGCTTGTTCATAGGAGATATGGAAAAGTATTATTTATAGGAGATAAAAATATTTTTCGATTTTCCATTTAAATTCCCTCGAAGGTTATGTGCAACTCATGTGTGATGTTTGCTGATGAAATTAGATAAATTCAGTCAAATTACAAACGACTACAACTATTCATTGAGTTAGAGGAATTTAATTATGAGGATGGGAACTCAAGAACAAAAGGAGGAGCAAGTTAGAGTTAGTTGCTAATTAAATTAAATTAAATGATTTAATTTAAAATAGGAAGATCAATAATGACTATTTTATCAATTATTGGCATGAAAATTCAGAAGTCATGCATACCTATAATCCTAAAAAATAAAATAAACTTAAATGATTTATTTTCATTGGATTCATCTAAAAAAATTAACATGAATATGAACTTTTCTCTATTAAGACATGTCATGCCAAACAAGGCTTTTATCAATCTTGTGTAACAGATAAATAGAATAAATATATTTCAATTATTGGTTTGGTGAAATTCATAATAAAACCATCTAATTGCCACCAAATAAGAGTCATGGTCGATGAGGTGGAAGAATCTTTTGGACACCTAACAAAATGATATAACCTTATGTTTACTCCATAGTAGACATATGATTGTATCTCATGTTTCTTTGTTACAAATAATAGCATATAAAGGTCAATTTGTTCAAACACAAATAAATCTATTCTAAGCCTTATCTTAAACATTGCTTCCTAATAAGTAGTTCCTATATATGGTTTCCAAGTAGTAGAGCATAAAAGGTAAGGTTTGGTTTGAGGATAAAATGTTGGGACATAGTCCTAAATTAATAGAATTAAATAAAGGTTGAGTCGAGTGGTGTTTTCCTTAAAAATTAAATTTTCAAGGATTTTTATATAAAAAAACATTACAATGAGTGATTTGAGATAGATTAAATGGTTTTAAATACACCCTTACATCATATGTTAGGAGAATTGTTGGGTAATTATTATTTTTATTTAGGTACAAAATATTTACGAAAAAAATCATTTATGTAAAAAAACATATACTAATATTTTAAAATTACTTGTTATTGTAGGCTAACTTTACACCAGTATGAAGATATAATAATCTTTGACTAAATTTTTCAACAAAGGTATTTAGTATAAGGAATTATTAAACTTTTTTTTTTTGAGATAGGAATTATTAAATTTTATGTCAATATAGGAATTGAAAATATGAAAAATGAAGATTCATAATTTTTTTTAATATTATTAGTTATAATATAATAAATTAGGTACTTAATATAATAAATCTTTCTTTTATATTGCTATAGAAAAAAATGTCACGTTTCATGTCAAATGTCTGGACCCTTTTTACACTTGTTTTGCTTAAGAAAAAAAAAAGAAATCATTAAAATTAGATAATATTTATGCCAATTTAATCCCGTGTTTTGGCTAAATACTCACTTATACCCCTGAGTTTTATAAAATACTATACTACACTCATTATTTTTAAAAAGTGTATAGAAAACACCATTCAACTATTTTTTTGGTCAAATTTTATTTACAAAAAACTGAAATACCCTTATTAAAATGATTTAAAAAATGATTTTATTTATTATGAATTATAACTAATATTAATAGAATTGATAAAAAAAATTAAATTCTAAAAATATAAATGATAAATCCAAAACATTATCGTTTTGTTAAGACTTTTTTTTTTTGTTTGTTGAGGTTTGATGCTTATTGCAAAGTGGTCATTTTAATGTTTTGGATATTGATTCACTCTTTGTTGATCAACCATATGGAAGATCTTTTTTTTTTTAATGGTAAACAAATCACCAAAGAAAGAAAATCCATCCAAGCAACTTTTTAAGAAAAGCGACTAACAAAAAAGAGAGTTGCCTCAGAAATTTAGACAAAAAACTTAACAAAAGGCCACAGAAAGTCCTAGAGCTCACAACCCACAAAGTTCCACCAAAAGAATGAAATCAATGTTGACTTGTAAAACACCTGAAAATGAAATAAACTCTCACTAATTCCCACACTAGTAACAACATAGTTATTATAGCAAGTCTTCTCTTATCTTATATCCTTAGTCTACTATACTGAAATACTTTAGGCCATTCCACTCAATAACCACCAAACTAGTTGCCTAGTTCAACCTACACAATTTTGTTGTCATTTCTCACAAACATAATCAAACTCGATCTCAGAACCAAGTCAAATTGTTATTCATAGTAGAAACCAAAACAGTTTAATTACTCACATGCACTTACTACCCATCACTGCATCATGACAACACATCATTTTTGACACTATACTTTTATCTTCATAACGTTTTGAATTTCAGCTTAGCTATAACATCCAAATTTGTAGAACATGAATTCATATCATATTAAACTGATACAACATATATCTGTCAAACCATTCTAGTTATGCCTAAAAAATGAAACGCAGCGCCACTCGCCCCCTATTCAACCAGTCATGATACCCATATTTTTTTCGCACTTGTGACTTTCAACCATATGAACTAAGTTTTCTAGACCTTCCTACCTGCATACAACTTACGTTTACCCTTACTAAATCTGTGTATACATTCAATAGCAAAATGTAAATAATAAAAAAAATAGCTAACTTAAGAACTAAGACTTACAATACGATGAATCAAGTCTTCTCAGTCTTTATGTGCATATCGTGAGAGTCTATGAAAATGTTTAAAACGATTTCTCTGTTATCAAATGTAACGACCCGACTTAAAATCAATTAATTTACTAAATATTCCATATTTAAGTATAAGTTAATATTCACATGAATTTCTTTAGGAAAACAAAACATTTATTGATATTCTTTTTCAAAAAAAAAGAAACATGATTAAACCCATTTTCAAAATATGCAACTCAAGATCTCGCCATTAAAAATATAACAACTTTTTATGCATTTAAAAATCATACATAACGTAAGTAGAAATACTTGTTTTAAGACTCAATATGAAAACTAAGGAATAAAGACTTTAAAACAATACATAAGTAGGCAATCCTTGAACCCTCAGGTTATCAAATCATGTGACAGATCTGACAGAGCTTGCTCTAACTCATCGCCTCATCAACCTACATTTTTTTTCCTTACTTACAACATATAGTACACGTGAGCTAACACCCAACAAGAAGAGCTATGTATGACATAATCTTCTAAGCCCAAACATAAAACATACACTAGTTCAAATTATCACAACCTAAATCATATACATTTCATAATCAATACATTCACATTATAGAGTTCTATAATATATCATATTCTATCATAATATATTCATAGCATAATATAACATATCATAGCATAGCATAATACAATCATAGTACATTTTACCGGTGTCATTCCAGCCATTGTGCAACCAAGCACGAATTAACGTAAGTGTGTGATAACAATAACGTAAGCATACCAAGCAAACATTCAACGTATAACATAACATACATAACATGGCATGGAATAACTAAATCACAATTATAACCATGAATATACTGCCCTTGTGACAACTCCTTGGATTCTATCATATACCAAGTTAAAGAACACGTATCTTCCATGATCTTTCAACATATGCCATAGTCATCATAATATAACCATAAAACATGATATTTAAAACCAAGTACGATAACCATACACCCTGTTTGTAGGTGTCAACTTTTCTTACTTGAAGTTTAGTAGCGATGCAATCACCTCAATTCAAGTGCCTTCCAAGCCCTAGATCAATCAATAATCAAACATGCGTTAAAAACCAAAAATTGATTCATGCATCATATCTAAATTTCTCTATGACCCAATCCATCATAATGCATCCTTATGAAAGTCCTAAAAATGTCCCCAAGAAGTCAGGGAGGAAGTCCTCGACGAACCACATGTGAAATGGCTTCTAAACGGCCTAAAAACAACCAAAAAAGACCTTGTTGTAGTCAAGTGGCTCGACCTTAGCACTTGGGTACCAAAGCCCTTCATTTTCCTAGTTTTCTGGGCACTCTGGGTGCCTAGGCGCTCTCCCCATCATGTCGTAGTGCTGGTTCAAAAAACCAAATGCCGAATGAACTTCGAAATTCCATATCTCTCTCAAAATTAATCCGTTTTTATGATTCTTTTTGAGTTTTTCATGTCTTGAATCCTTCTATATCATAATAGAATTATTAAAGATAAAAAAGTACCAAAAAATCACGACCAGCCCCTAACTCTATAGCCATAACAAATCTCATGCAATAAAACTTCTTCCCCAAGCTATGGACATATATCACAAAACTAGACCTTATATCATCATTTATTCAACTCTAGAATGTTTCTAACCATTATAGATTAACATCCTAGTCCATAACATGCATGTAAAATCAATCACTATAACCTATCATACTTTCCATTCAAATCCACCATTAACATAACCCAAAGCTTCAAGAACAATCATGGAAACTTTAAAAGTGTGAAAAGTTTTACCAAGATCATTTACAACAACCTAAGCCAAGAAAATCTTCTCCCAATGCGCCCTAAACGAGTTCCTAGTGTTCTATAATCATATATGTAGAAATCTTTCTTCTTCTTCTTCTTCATCTTTTCCTAGGGTTTGACCAAGGCTTGTGTTTTTCCTTGTACATCACATGAATGGCCTCCAAATTCAGATTGTAATACTAACCCTAAACCCATTATGATGCTCTCATATTTATAGTAAAATCCTAGATGTCTAATTACCAAGTTACCCTTAACATTCACTTAAGCAACCCTATCCTCAAGTATATAATAGTAATTCCCCAATATACTATTAGTTTTCATAATCCATTATTAACTTATTCCTCATAAGTTATCTTTATTCTATTACGACTATTGTTTCAATCAATTCTTGATAGTAAAGCCTCTAGCACTGAAAGGAAATTGTGATTTGACAATTTTTGTACATAACCCGAACACCCTCAGTATTTTCCAACATAAAATATCTTATTTAGATATCAAGCAGTAGCGCACCAATTTTTTATTTATTTAAATTATGTGCTTTATTTGAATTAATAATTGTTAATTGTTAGTTCTATATAAATTGTTTGGTAGAAAATATGTGATTTTTTTATTCCTTTGTTGATTTATTTAATTAGTTGTAAATGTGAGTTCTTGAGTTTTAGTTGTGTGCACAAAGGTGCATTGTTATTGGAAATGCACCCTAGCTCTTGTGTGTATGCATGTGCATGATTGCATGGTGAGCATGCAATAGTTTTTCCCATGCAATATTCTAGAGTATTCTTTCATTTATTAAATTAGGTTTTTTTTATTTAATTAAGAAAGGGAAATAATGGGAGAAATAAAGAGGGAAGGTGGTAGAAATCTTGTGTTCACACAAGTGAGAAATGAGAAACAAATGGTAAGAAGAGAGTTGCCATTTTTTTAAGCTCCCGTAACCCTGGACCCAACCTTAGTAAAATGGTCACAACTTGAGCTGCAAATGTCCGAATTAGACAAACTTAGTACCATTAGAAAGATAATTAAATTAACTACAACTTTTGTGAAATAGTATTTTCCATTAAACGACACAAATAAGAGTCAAAATCCAGATCCAAGTTGCAGGACCCTAGAACTACGAAAAAGATCACACTTTCCTTATTTAGGTTGTTGTTATCCTTTTTCCCATTTATTTATTTGTTTCATTTTATTTAGGTTTAAGAAATAAGTTTAGGAAGGTTTCCAATTCCTACTAGAATAGGTTTTCAACCATTTAGGTTAGTATAAAGGGAAAGATTGAGCCTTGAGGCTCAATCTCTTGTGGCTGCCGAAACCTAGAGGAAAGAGAAGAAAGAAAAGAAGAGAAAAGAGAAGAGAGAAAGAAGGAAGAACAGTGGAATAGGGATTTCAACTTTCCCTAGTGGTTTATTCAAAGAGGGTGGCCATTGTTTTGGGTCTTTTATTTCTAGCAAGAGAGGCTCGTTGTGAAGCACACCACTATTTATTTTGCTTTTGCTTGGACTTGAGGTAAGGAAGTTAGCTAGAATTTATATGGATTATGTTATGAAAAATATAAGCTATTATGTTATGAAATGTATAAGCTATTATGTGATTAAAGGTATAAGCAATTATGTTATGAAATGAATGAGCTATTACATTATGAGATGAATGAGTTATTACATTATGAGATGAATGAGCTATTATGCTATGAGATGAGCTGCATGTATATGTGCTTGTATGTTGTATGAAAAGCAGTAGGTTGTTAACGTGCTGAATGCGACACAACAAATGAGTTCCTAAGGATATGGCATAACTCATAGGGCAGACACACCGAGGTTATTCGAGGACCAGAGTTCTTGTTTACCTTATAGAAGAAGATTTACCAGTTTATGCTTTATTGGTTACCTCATAGAACTGTATGATGTGATATGAACAATAGGGGTGCCATGATCACATGATGTATGACTATGCCTATGTTTTATTTATTCTTATGTTTATGATTATGATAATGACTTATGTTTTCGTCTGACTTATGTTGATGATCATTGTTATAAGGAAAATATGTTAAGAATTTATGAGATATGTTGCTTATGGTATTATGTTGTGTTTTCTTTTCTTGTTTGTACTTCCTTACTAGGCTTTTAGCTCACCCTTTACTTTCCCCTTTTCTAGTAGGGATATGGTTTCTTCTTTGAACTCACTGTGATATGGGGAGTTCCAACGTCTAAGCATGTATGTCGCGGGGCATCCATGAGCGATTAAACGATCTAGATAAATGCCAAGAATGTTTATGAAATTTTATTTTATGGCTTATGTTCTTATTATGCTACAGTAGGACTTTATCTTCATTTTTAAAACAACATAAACGATACTACATTAAAAAAAAAAAAACAATTGGGCCCAAATTACATTTTTTGACAATGCCCCACTAAACTTTTCCCAATAATGGTATTTCTCTTATAAATATAAAATGAGTGACGCTTTTAGAAAGAGAATGGGATAAGGCATTGTGACAAAATGGTATCAGAGATGATCATTCATGTCTCTAAGGATCCTCTGCATACATGCCAAAGACTGGGAAAACCTCATCTCACCGTGTCGTAAGTATTTTCTACTTGTGTTATTTTCTTTATTATATTGTAAGTTTTAGTACTATGTTTGCATAACTTTTACTATGCCTCCAGTAATTCAAACTTCTGGATAGATACTTCTCTAAGATATTAGTGGGATCTCAAGGGTTCATATAGACGGGGTAAACGATGGAGATGAGTGAATATCAGCTCTTCGAAAAATGTTTGTTGTGAATGAACATATTTAATGGATAAGATGCATCATAAGTATGGCACTATCAAGTTTCAAGTAAAGCAAAGGATGGAATACGATGATGATAATATAACTGGACACTATCAAGATCAAAGGACACATAAGCTTTATGATGCAGTTGTTAATAAATACATAGGTTAGGGAGTTTACTCCACAACATTATCTTAGAGCTAATGTTGTTAATATGATAGATATGCACAGTCACTAAGGAGTCTTCAGCGAAGGAGCGTACAAAGTGGAAACGCCACAACATTTGATAGCAAACAACTGCAAAACCTCAATGGAGTGAATGGAGACTAAGGAGGCGATAAGGCAAGTAAATCCATGACAACGTAGCTCAACATAGAGGACAATGACAATCTATGAACCGATGCAACAATGAAGATAAGTAATGAGTTGCGTCATGAAGAAACAAGACAAATGATACTAGTACAAGCTAAGGATTACAAGGGAAAAACAAGATAATTAGTAATTCGAAAGATGGATGCTGGTATTTCAGTGGGATGTGGTGAAGCAGACACGTGACATGAACACCATGACCTGGGCATAATTTATTCAATTGTTTAGCAAGAAGTATTATAGTGCCATTGTACTAGCAACCAGGGTTGATGAATTTGTGACTTTGGTTCAGGGAAGCCTTTTTGTCACCGAGTATGCCCAAACATTTGATAGGTTGGCAAGGTTTGCTCCTGAGATAGTACCAAATGAGGAAACGAGAGTCCAAATGTTTGTGAGAGGAATAAATCCCATGATTGTTAGGGATGTAAAGATGACCAGTGCTAAGGTGGTCAGTTACACTGAGATTTTGGATAAGGCTCTTGATGCGGAGTACTTAGAGGATCCTATATGGAAGATAATGCTGCTAGATGGGTGGCCAACAAGAACAAGGGCTTTTATGAGGGCAATAAAAGGAAAGCCCATGAGGGATAGATAAGTGTCAATGACAAGAGGCTTAGACCCACGACCCCAAATGGTAACAATCACCACAACCATCACAACAATGGTCATAAGCGCGGAAACCATTAGAATCACAAGGTTGAGTACCCTACTTGCCTCAAATGCTCATGCCGACATCTAGGGGGATATCAAGCAGGCACCAACAAGTGTTACAAGTGCGCTCAGGCAGGCCATCTAAAGAAGGATTGCTCAGAGTGGGGAGCAGGGCAAGACAACAATGGAAATATAGTTCCAGTAAGCTCTTTGCTTTGACTCGAAAGGAAGCAGCCAACAGTAACACCGTCCTCATAGGTCAGCTCCCTATTCTGGTATGATATGTAAAGTCCTCTGATAAGCGAGTTTTAGGCTCGTTTATGGTCAGTTTTTAGGAATGTTTTCATTAGTTTAGGGCTATTTTATTGCAAATTTATGCTTGTTTGTTCATGCTTCAGGGTTTTGATGCTAAGATGGTGAAAAGAGTGGAAAGAAGTGAAAGTGGAAGAAAATGGAGTTATTTTGGAGAAAATCGAGTCATTCGGGAGCTAGAAGTCCGAGTAATGTTTCTGTGAATAGCGCTATCATATTGGCACTACAACGCTAGAAGGAAGACTTCAAGGCTTGTGTTTCTGTAAGTAGCGCTACAGTGCTACAAAACTAGCGCTACAGAGCTTGAAAATCCTGAAGAGTAGTGCTACAGCGCTACAAAACTAGCACTACAATGATAGTACATCAATTTTGAGGCAATTTGGCACTGTCAATAGCGCTCAAAACCTAGCGCTACAGAGCTATCGATGCGGTTTTGAAATCTTAAGCCACTTTTAGAAGGACAAAACAGTCTTTTCACTTGGGAGCATTGGAAAACTATTTAAGGGACATTAATCTGCGAATTTAGGAGGCAGTTTTAGTTTTATAAACCCTAGATCTAGAAAAGACTGCTGTAATTAGATTTCTTTTTTTGGTCTTATGACTTTCTAGATTTCTTCTTCATATGAATTCTTTAGGTTATTTTCTATGAACAATTATTTAAATTTTATTGTCATTATTTTATCTATGAACTAAATCTTTTAGCTAGGGATTAATGTAGTCACTTGAATTTCAATTTAATTTTATTATGATGTTCTATTGATACTTCTTCTCTATTCTAATCTATATGATGTTTGTTTAATGTTAGTAAATACTTGATCACTATTTACTTGATTTAATGGTTTTGATTCAAAATTCGAAAGATGAGAATTGAATATGTTATCATTATATAGACATAGGCTGCATATTAGACGAAAGTACCTGTATGACTTGTGTAGTAATTAGGTTTCCATGCTTAATGCCTTATATATGTTTAAGTTTATCACAGAAATGTAGAAAACCTGCATATAGGCTGAGATCTTATATCTTGAAAAAGAATAGGAATCGATTTATGTTAACCTGCTATTAGAATATGAAGAAGAGATTTAGAATTGATTAGTAAAATTAATAGAATGAAAAGCTGATGAAATTAATTCCTAGGCTTTTTATTATTGATTTATTCATTATTCTGTTTATAGTTATTTAAATTGTGTTCATAGTTTAGAATTATTCATCTTTATTTTAATCACCAAATAGAAAGTGAAAAGCAATTATTGGTAATTGGTTAATAGTCTATGTGGGACGATCTCTGTTCTTACAGACTTTATTACTTGACACAAAAACGTATACTTGCGTACAGATTTTACAGATCAATTTTTTAGCGCCGTTGCTGGGGATTAATAATCAATATCAAATATAATTTTTTTTCAATATACTTTTGTTTTAATTTAACATTTTCTAAATCGAGTTGCTTTTAAATTTCTCAATTTCAGGTGACCTATTTTTATGTGACGTAAGGGTTCAAAGATACTAGTGCCTGTTGATCCTGAGATTGAGAAGACCAGAAAAAGAGAAAGAAAACAGAAAAGACTAGAAAAGATGACCCAAAACATTAATAATGTTGCTAATAACAATCTGAATTAGGGTAATGTGGGGAATGCTGTAGGTGAGGCAGACTTACCCCTGAGGGATTATGTACTCCCTACTGTTACAGGGGTACATTCTAGTATTCGCCCACCTACTGTGGAGGCGAACAGTTTTGAGATCAAGCCTTCGATTATCCAAATGGTTCAGAAATGTGTTCAGTTTGGGGGGCTACATAATGAGGATCCGAACCTCCATATTACCAACTTTTTGGAGTTATGTGGTACTTTCAAAATGAACGGAGTAAGTAATGATGCAATCCGTTTGAGGCTATTTCCATTTTCTTTGAGAGACAGAGCTAAAAGTTGGTTGATTTCACTGCAAGACAATTCCATTGTGACATGGGAAGACCTTGCTCAAAAATTTCTTGCTAAGTATTTTCCTCCTGCTAAATCAACATGGATTAGAAAATAAATAATATCTGTCAATTTGAGGGGGAATCATTATATGACGCTCAAGAAAGGTTTTAAAGAGCTACTTCGAAAATTTCCACATCATGGTATAATGAAATGGATGTTGGTGCACACTTTTTATAATTGATTGAGGGGAAACACAAGGACAATAATTGATGCAGCAACGTGTGGAGCATTTATGAGCAAAAGTGCTAACTAAGCTTATGAGCTTTTAGAGGAGATGGTCATGAATAATTATAATGGGCCATCTAAGTGAGAAAATAAGAAGGTGGTAGGAGTTCTAGAAGTTGATCCTATTGCTAGTCTCACCGCTCAAATTGCTTCACTAACAAAACAAATGCAACAACAAAACAATAATGCAGGTCAAGCGATGCAACTACAATCCGCTCCTATCAGTTATGAGACATGTGGAGGCCCTCATCATTTTCAGTAATCTCCAGTGATGAGTTCTTATTCGGTAGATGATATCCCACTTGAATAGGTTCAAGCCATTGGTAATTTCCCAAGGCAACCAAATAACAACCAATACCCTAACACTTATACTCCAGCATATAAGAACCATTTGAATTTGTCGTGGAGTAATAATCAAGGGCACCAACCATAGTATCATCCAAATCCACCACAATATCCTCCACATAGACCATCTTATGGGCTAAATCCAAGACCCTTTTATGCTACTCAAAGGCCACAAATGTCGCAACATCAACAAACCCCGCCTCAAATGACTAAGCCAGAGGTATCCCCTGATTCATTGAGCCAATTTATGACAGAAACCAGATCTTCTATTCGGAGCTTAGAAACACAAGTTGGCCAACTTGCAAAGTTACTGGCGGATCATAATCAAGCTACTTTACCTAGTTCAACTATGGCGAATCCCAAAGAGCAATGTCGAGCTATCACTTTGAGGAGCGGGACTAAGTATGAGGGGCCTACAGTAGAAAACAAGGGTAAGAAGATAGAGGATCAACATGTCACTAGTCCAACACAAGAGGAGGTTACTGAAGACCTTCCAAAGAAAGAGAAGCCAAAATACATTGAGCCTACACCAAAAATTCCATACCCTCAACGGTTCCGAAAGGCTAATCTTGACAAACAAGTTTCTAAATTTTTGGATATCTTTCGAAAACTACACATTAACATCCCTTTTGCAGAGGCTTTAGAACAAATGACAAGTTATGTGAAGTTTATGAAATAAATTTTGTCAAGGAAGAAAAAATTAGAGGATTATGAGACGGTTGCATTAACTGAAGAGTGCAGTGCAATACTTCAGAAGAAACTACCTCCAAAGCTTAAAGATCCTTGTAGTTTCAATATCCCATGTTCTATGGGGCATTAGTAGAAACAAAGGCTTTATGTGATTTAGGGGCCAGTGTGAATTTGATGCCTATATCAATCTTTCAAAAGCTGAATTTGGGAGAAGCTCGACCAACTACGGTATCTTTCCAGATGGAAGATACATCAGTTAATCACCCTCTTTGAGTGATTGAGGACGTATTGGTGAAAGTGGGTAAATTCATCTTTCTTGCAGACTTTATTATTTTAGATATGGAGGAAGATGAAAATATTCCAATAATACTTGGAACGCCAATCTTGGCGACTGGTAGGGCTTTAATTGATGTACAAAAAGGTGAGTTAAAGCTGCGAGTGCAAAAAGAGGAAGTTATATTTAAAGATTTTGCAGCAATAGAAATTACAATGTGTTGTAGAGTTGAAGTGGTAAACCAAGAAGGGAACAAGTTGGAAGGCTCTAAGAAAAGCTCCATAGTTAAAAACGGAATGAGAAAGGGGCGTAACCAGTTAAAAAAAATATTGTAATGAAAGGATTCGAATGTTATATGAGTGAGGGAAAGTACCACCAATTTCTAATCACAAGAAACGAGGGTTAACTCATGACACTATGGCTCTCAAGGACGTGCGGGGAGGACTTGATCCAAATTGAATATGAATGAAAACAAGAGTTTAGCTAAAACATGTTAAAGACATCGCTCTTAGGAGGAAATCCTATGTTTATTTTAAATTTTATGTTATTTGTTTTTGTTTTTGTTTTTTTTATTGGAACAATGTTTTTAGAGATTTTGTTATTTGTTTTATTCTGGGAAATTTGTGTTGTAACTCGTAACCCGTGAAAAATGTGAAAAAATTGAAGTTTAGGTTGTTATAGCACCACCATAACCTCCGCCATCTCAACCATTTGAGGGACCTTCGTCCTAGCCTCCACAACCGCCATATTGATGTGGCAGTTCAAGTATGTCTCTTTTCTCAATCTTTATGCACTTTAAACATTGGGGACAATGTTAGGTTTTAAGTTTGGGGGAGAGATTTATTTTTAGTTTTATTTGATGCATTTTTTTTCTTTTTCAGTTTGTTGTTTTTTAAGTTAGTTGTATTGAGTTGCATTTTAGAGTGTAAATTAAGTTGATGATAATTGCCATTTTAATATGATTGACTGTTATGCTGTATAATCCAACGGAAAAGTTGATGTGCTTTTGAAACAATTTGTGTGCTTGGTTAGATTACTTTGTTTTTTCATTGTGATCTATTGACATTAGAGATCTATTGCTCATAAATTGAAAATGTTATAATTGTATTATTTTATGCATGTCGAATTTGGATTGTGGATTGAAAAAGATTGAAAAAATTCTAGAACCTGTTTGCTTACTATTTGAGATAAAATTTGAAACAGTAAACATTTAGGAAAAGGATATAGGCAATTTTTGGTCTGGTTGTGCCTTTCAAGCTAACCCTATTAAATTTTATCCTTAGTTAACCCTTTTGAGCCTTATAAATGTTTTCTTGTTAACACATTCTTTTGAGCATAGCTGTGAATTGGATTACCATTTACTCTTTTTGACCCATACCATGAGCATGAAAACTATTATGAGAGGGGAGTGAATGTGTAATGGGATGTGATGTATCATGTGTTATTCAAAAAATTCTTTGTGATTGAGAAAAGTTAAAGAAAGAAAATAAAAAGAAAGTGCAAAATGATTACATTCCCAAACAGTTATCTCTTGAAAAATCAAAGTTTGGGGGAGTGTATTATGAGAAAGAAAAATAAGAATGAGCTAGTTTTGCATAGTTTTCTCAATCATTGAAAAGAAAGAAAAAAAAATATCAATCATTGCACAGAAAAAGGGGTAACAAGGGATGAGTGGTTTGAAATTGTTCGGAAAGTTGTTTAGTTGGAATGTTTGTGGTATGGTTAGGCTTAAAAATGTTTCTTTATCTACATGTACCTAAGCCTTCTATTACAACCTTTGTAAAGTCCTATTGATTCTTCTTTGTGCATTTGTTTATATTAATGGAGAATAGTAAGTAGTGCAGGCATATGGAAATAACTTGGTTATATGGTTAGTTGGTGAGAATTTGATGTGCATAAAGTGGTTCGATTATTTTATTTTATTTGCGAGTTATGAGTAAATGAGCTTTTGCTTTAATAAATTGCAGTGAAAGGGTGAAGTATTTTGACTGAAAACCTAGATTAATATTTTAAAGAGTATGTTGCTTTCCTGAGAATTATATGTGCATAGCAGTCGTGAGAATTGTAATTGGTTAGATTAATTTTGAGTCTAGTTAAATTATTTACTTGATGGAGAGTAAATGATTAGTTTGGGGGAGTTTGATAAACGAATTTTAGGCTCGTTTATGGTCTAGTTTTTAGGAAGGTTTTCATTAGTTTAGAGCTATTTTATTGTAGATTTATGCTTGTTTGTGCATGATCAGGCTTTTTATGCTAAGATGGCAAAAATAGTGGAATGAAGTGAAAGTGGAAGAAAATGGAATTATTTTGGAGAAAATCGAGTCATTCGGGGGCAAGAAGTCTGAGTAATGTTTCAGTGAATAGCGCTACAACGCTATCATATTGGTGCTACAGCGCTAGAAGGAAGACTACAAGGCTTGTGTTTCTGTAAGTAGCGCTACATCGCTACAAAACTAGCGCTTGAAAATTCTGAAGAGTAGTGCTACAACGCGACAAAACTAGCATACATTGCTAATACATCAATTTTTGAGGCAATTTTGCACTGTCAACAGCGCTACAACGCCCAAAACCTTGCGCTACAGCGCTATCGACGCAGTTTTAAAATCTTATGCCACTTTTAGAAGAACAAAACGGTCTTTTCACTTGGGATCATTGGAAAACTATTTAAGGGACATTAATCTGCAAATTTAGGAGGCATTTTTAGTTTTATAAACCCTAGCTCTAGAAAAGACTATTGTAATTAGATTTCTTTTTCTGGTTTTATAACTTTCAAGATTTCTTCTTCATCTGAATTCTTTAGGTTATTTTCTATGAACAATTATTTAAATTTTATTTTCATTATGTTATCTATGAACTAAATCTTTTAGCTAGGGATTAATGTAGTTACTTGAATTTCAATTTAATTTTATTATGATGCTCTATTGATACTTCTTCTCTATTCTAATATATATGATTGTTGTTTAATGTTAGTAAATACTTGATCACTATTTACTTGATATAATGGTTTTGATTCAAAATTGGAAAGATGAGAATTGAATATGCTATCATTATATAGACATAGGTTGCATATTAGATGAAAGTACCTCTATGACTTGTGTAGTAATTAGGTTTCCAAGCTTAATGCCTTCTATATGTTTAATTTTATCACAGAAATGTAGAAAACCTGCATATAGGCTGAGATCTTATATCTTGAAAAAGAATAGGAATCAATTTATGTTATCCTACTATTAGAAGAGGAAGAAGAGATTTATAATTTATTAGTAAAATTAATAGAATGAAAAGTTGATGAAATTAATTCCTAGGCTTTTTATTATTGATTTATTCATTATTCCATTTATAGTTATTTAAATTGTGTTCATAGTTTAGAATTATTCATCTTTATTTTAATCACCAAATAGAAAGTGAAAAGCAATTATTGGTAATTGGTTAATAGTCTATGTGGGACGATCTCTGCTCTTACAGACTTTATTACTTGACATGACTACGTATACTTGCGTACAGATTTTACAGATCATCCTCATTGATTCTGGAGCGACTCACTCTTATGTTTCTATAAATGTAATTGATAAACAATGATTGCCTTGTAAACTATTTGAGCGTAGTTTTAGTACCATGTTACAATCAGGAGACATTATGTCGTCATCTAGGTGGTTATAGTCAACTTCCATAGTGTTTGATGGCAGTGAGTGCCCAACAAACCTCATAGAGTTAGACATACCAGATTATGAGGTTGTACTTTGCATGGACTGGTTAGCCAAATATGGAACAACAATAGACTGTCGCAGAAAGACTAAAAAATTCAGACCTGAGGAAGGGGAATCTTTTTTTCAAGGGAGAAGTGACGTGATTTTGCACACCCATCGTGTATGTGCTAGATGCTTGGAACATGATGTAGCATGGGTGTTCAACATACTTGGCTAATGTGGTGGATAAGTCTAGAGAGACAGACCTAAAACCAGAGAATGTGCACATTGTTTGTGAGTCCCCGGAGGTGTTTCTCGAGGACTTACTTGGTTTACTCTCGGATAGAGAAATCAAATTCGTGATCGACCTTGCACCAAAACAACACCAATATCCAAAGCACCCTATCGAATGGCGCCTGTAGAGTTCAAAGAAATCAAAATCCAACTATAGGAATTGTTGGACTAGGGGTTCATATGACCTGGTCATTCGCCATGTGGAGCACCGATACTGTTTGTAAAGAAGAAGGATGGGAGTATGAGAATGTGCATCGATTACCAAGAACTCAATAAGGTCACAATCAAGAACAAATATGCTTTGCCTAGGATAGATGGCCTCTTTGATAAACTGCAAGGGGCAACAGTGTTCTCAATGATTGATCTGCAATCTGGGTACCACCAGTTAAAGGTAAAGGAGGGAGATATTCCCAAGATAACATTCAGAACCTGCTATGGGCACTATGAGTTCTTAGTAATGTCTTAGAGTATTTAAGGATTTTATGGAAAAATTAGTGGTGGTGTTTATAGACGATATCCATATTTACTCCAAGACTAAGGGAGAGCATGAGGAGCATTTGAGGTTGATGCTCAACAGATTACAAGCACATCAACTTTATGCTAAGTTCTCTAAATGTGAATTTCGGTTGGAACAAGTAATCTTTCTAGGGCATATAGTGTCCAAGAATATAATAGCTAAGATCGAGACTATCAAGAACTGGCCTCAACCCAAGAATGCCTAAGAGTTTTGAAGTTTCCGAGGACTAGCAGGTTACTATTGAAAATTTGTCAAGGGCTTCTCAAAGATTGCCACACCCTTGACCAACCTGACTCGAAAGCACCAAAAGTTCACATGGATAAGGAAGTGCGAGGAGAGTTTTCAGACTACGAATGATAAGTTGATCTCTGCACCAATCCTTTGAGTTCTCACAGAGGAAGGGAAGTTCGTGGTGTATTATGATGCATCTAAGAATGGCTTGGGATGTGTGTTCATGCAGAATGGGAAAGTGGTAGCATACGCCTCGAGACAAATCAATGATTATGAGCAGAGAGACCCCACCCATGATCTTGAATTGGCAGCAGTAATGTGTTAGGAGTGAGTTTCCTAATACGCAGCGGAAAGGTGGTGGGGTTGGCCCAGTGTACAACACAAATTTTGTAACATATTTAAACTACCTTTAAATATGTGGATCCATTAATATACATACATTAATAATAAGCAAGATAAGGATAGAATTCATACCTCTTGAAGCCTATCAAGTGTCCTTGCTATCTTTTCGTATTTAGAACAATCTTCCTTTCCAAGCTGCTCCTAACACTCACACCAAGATCTTCCAAAGCGTTCTCTACACCTCAAGAAGTGTGTTGGCACTTAGAGAATGAAGGATAGTTTATTTGTGATTTTACTTGATGTACTCAACACATGAGATCAAGAGAATAAGCTTGAGAATTGGTTCTTTATTTTTCAGGGAGAGAAAACTATCGTTCTATTTTTCACAGAGCGAATCTTCTAAGTTGTCTCAGCTCTCTGAATGTTTTCTGATTAGTCATACTTAAAAGAAAATATTCAAATTTAGAAAATAAATCTGTAACCAACTTACAATTTACTTTTTAATTAATTAATTATTCTATTAATGAAAAATTCCAAAAACAATTTTTTGAATTATTCATTAATTGATTAATTAAAATAAATAAAAATGAAAATCTTATCCCTGAAAATAGCCCTACACGCCACACACAGTCGATTGTGTGTGCACATGTAGCATCCCTATTTTTAGGGATGTTGATTTTTCAATTTTTATTTAGGCTATTTAGGATTTTTACCCCCCGAACTATTACCACTACCGTATCGTGCCCCCTAATTTTTTCAGGCTGTTAAAAATTCCCCTCGAAATATTCACAGTAATGAAAAGAAGGACTTCTGTTAACTTTCAACATAGAATGCTGACATGGCTCTTTACATGCTGATGTGTCTTGGCCATGTCAGCGCCATGTGTGTAATTTTATTGTTTTTAAATATGGTTTTTATTTTTTTTAATGTATAAAAAATGGTTTAATTTATTAATTCTATTTTTTAGTGTTTAATTCATTAATTTTTAATATGATTATAGATTTTTTAATTTTAAAATTACACACATGGCGCTGACATGGCCAAGACACATCAGCATATAAAGAGCCATGTCAGTCTTCTGTTAGCCACATGTGTTGAAAGTTAACGGAAGTCCTTTTTTTACATTACTGTGAATATTTTGGGGGGAATTTTTAATGGCCTGAAAAAATTAGGGGGCACGATACGGTAGTGGTGATAGTTCGGGGGGTAAAAATCCTAAATAGCCTTTTATTTAATTATTTATTCAAACTACTTTGTCAAATAAGATCTAACAACCTGATAACTAATTCAAATTTAAATTAATTATATTTTTAACTAATTATTAAATATAATTAATTATTTGAATAAATATTAATCTCTTAAATTCAAATCCAATTTGGGCTTATCAGATTATTATCTCCCACTCAAATAAAGATATTTAATTAATTCTACAAATTAATTAAATCCAATATTTTCGAAAATAAATATTTAATTTATTATAATTTCGAAAATTATAATTAATTAATTATTTAATTAAATTTCGAAATTAATTTAATTATTTAATATAATTTCGAAAATTATACAATAATTAAATATTAATTAATTTTATTAACTACAACTAATTTGTCATTAATTAATTAATCACTATTATCATATAATTGCATATTTGGCTTGAAGGACAAATTTCTTCTTAAATATGTCTTTAAACTATTTTTTCCTTCATATCAACTCTTACCTTGAATAGTGTTGATAGAGCCACTATGGGGACCTATGGACCTATAATTCCATGCTCCAATAAATTTGAGATTATTAATTAAATAATCTTAATTTATTAATCTCATGATTATTCCACTATAAATATGAGACTCCACTCTTGTAATTATAGATATTTCATTTACTGAGTACTTTATAATCATAAAGCGTCCATTGATATAATCATTGTATACAACTTGACCCTCTAATAATGGTTCACAATTAATTGGGAATAAAATTACCGTTTTACCCTTTTAATTATCTATTGTTTCCTTAAGTACCATTGAATTTACTTGTGAAGGTTAATTCATAACTAAATTATGAATTTGAGCTCAATAACCTTTCAGTCCCAAAAGTCAACCCTTAAGAGAACCGTCATTCAATCTCTTGCGAGAAGGCATAGATTCCATATATGTATACTATGTCCCCAGCCATCTACATTAATGAGTTCCCAAAACAAAAGTTTCTAGCTTGATCATTTTGACATGCCCTAACAAATAAATCAAAGAACTCATATAACATAAACAGGAGTTCATAGTAACTTTAGGATTAAGATCTATTTGTATATGATCATCAGTTTATATATTTAATTAATACTTCGAAACGGTATTTAACTAAGTATTAATAAACATATCTTGTCCAGTTCTATATATTCTCTAATATATAAAGCACCTCTACTAAAGTGTCTTACCACACTAGTGATCCGGATCTAGATCACATGTATTCATAATTCTAGTGGATCGTGCTTGCAGTAATTAATCTAAAGATTCCATAACTTTATTTTACTGCGAACTATTCAAGTTCATTTATCTCAAAAATAATCCTCCCGTAACAATACGTGTTTGAGATCACATATATGAACTTAGGAATTTTCCTGATATTTACTTAATATTATCACAGAATAATATAGTCCATAAAATATGTGTATAACAAATTCAATTCATTTATTTATTTCATAAAACAATGTCTACTACATATGCTTTCAGGGCACAATTCCAACATAATGTTCACATTGAAAAAATATGGAGGCACCACCATTATGGAGATAAGTGTGAGATTTACACCTATCATAAAAGTCTGAAGTACTTCTTCACCCAGAAAAAGATGAATATGAGACAATAGAGGTGGTTAGTATTAGTAAAGGACTATGATTGCGAAATTCTATACCACCAAGGCAAGGCCAATGTAATGTGGTGGCAGATGCATTGAGTAGGCATAGATATGGAAGTGTCTCAATTCTGAGTACAATTGAGGCTCCTCTGCAAAAAGAGATTATTAACGCTGGTATTGAGTTAGTAACAAGAGGCCTAGTAAGCCTCACTTGCATTCCTCCCTATTGGAACAAATTAGAGAAAGACAGAAGGTAGATAAAGCCCTAATGAAGCAAGAGGCTTTGGTACAAGAAAGTGGTAGCATTGACTTTGCTATGTCTAAAGGAGGATTTATGCGATATAAGGATAGGATCTGCATACCTAATAATGATGAGATTAACAAGTATTTTGAAAGAGATGCATACAACACCCTATTCCTTACATCCAGAGTCGACTAAGATGTACCAAGACCTTAAAGGATTGTATTGGTGGCCTAGAATGAAGAAATATATTGTTGAGTTTGTTGCCAGACGTTTGGCATGTCAGCAAGTGAAAGCAGAACACCGAAGGCCAGTAGGGCTACTTCAACCACTTTATGTTTCAGAATGGAAGTGGGAAGACTTAGCAATGGATTTTGAGGTAGAGTTGCCTATGACCACAAAACAACATGAATATGCTTGGATGATAGTGGATAGGCTCACTAAGTCCGCCCAATTATTGCCAGTTAAGACCACCTATTTAGTTGACCAGTACGTAGATTTGTATGTTAGCGAGATAGTGAGACTTCATGGGGTACCAAAGTCGATTATCTCTGATAGATGGTCAGTATTTACATTGAAATTTTGGAAGGGATTGCAGAAAGCAATGGGTACAAGGTTAAAATTCAGTATTATTTTTCACCCCCAAACTGATGGGCAGTCTGAGAGGACTACTCGGATTTTAGAGGATGTGTTGAGGTGTTGTACTTTGGACTTTTCAGAGTCTTGGAGATGATGTCTACACTTGATGGAGTTCTCTTATAAAGATAGTTACCAGTCTACTATTAGGATGGCTCCATATGAGATGCTTTATGGGCGCAAGTGTAGATCTCCCTTGCATTGGGATGAGGGTGGGGAGAAGCAAATTTAAGGCCCTGAGGCTGTTAGGGAAGCCAGTGAGGCGATTGACAAAATTTTCCAAAGGATGCTTACTGCTCAAAGTAGGCAGAAGAGCTATGCAGACCTTAAGAGAAGGGACATCAAGTTTTCAGTGTGTTCTTACGAGTCTCGCCAATGAAGGGTGTTATGCATTTTGGGAAGAAAGAGAAATTGAGCATGAGATTTATAGCTCCATTTGAGATTTTGGACAGAGTAGGGCAAGTTGCGTACCGTTTAGCACTGCCCCCAACACTAGCTGAAACGCATAGCATCTTTCATTTCTCAATGTTGCATAAGTACGCGTCAAACCCCTCCCATGTTTTGAGTTATTAGTCGTTACAAATGAAGCAGGACCTGGGTTACGATGAACAGTCCGAGCGTATCATCAAAAATGGAGTCAAGGAACTGAGATCCAAAAAGATTCCATTAGTTAAGGTCCCGTGGAAGAACAATACATAGAGAAAGATACCCCTTAATTATTTGGTAATAATTTCGGGACGAAATTCCACTGAAGGAGGGTATATTGTAGTGCACCAATTTTTAATTTATTTATTTAAATTGTGTGGTTTATTTGAATTAATAATTGTTAAGTGTTAGATGTATTTAAATTGTTTGGAATTATATGTGATTTTTTATTTGTTAGTTGATTTATTTAATTAGTTGTAAATGTGAGTTCTTGAGTTTTGGTTGTGTGCACCAAGGTGCATGGTTAGTAGAAATGCACACTAGAACTTGTGTGTGTGCATGTGCATGATTGCATGGTGAGCATGCAATAGTTTTTCCCATGCAATATTCTAGAGTATTCTCTTATTTATTAAATTAGTTTTTTTTATTTAATTAAAAGGGGAAATAATGGGGGAAATAAAGAGGGAAGGCTCTAGAAAGATTGTGATCTCACAAGTGAGAAATGGGAAACAAATGGTAAGAAGAGAGTTACCATTTTTTTTAGTTCTAGTAACCTTGTACCCAATCTTAGTAAAACAGTAATAACATGAGTTGTAGATGTTCAAATTCAAAAAACTTGGTATTGTTAGAAAGAGAATTAAAATTTCTACAATTTTTGTGTAATAGAGTTTTCCATAAAACACAACAAATAAGAGTCAAAATCGAGCTCCAAGTTGTAGGACCCTAGAACTACGAAAAAGATCACATTTTCCTTATTTAGGTTGTTGTCATCATTTTTCTGATTTATTTATTTTTTTTATTTTATTTAGGTTAAGTTAAGAAATAAGTTTAGGAAGGTTTCCCATTCCCACTAGAATTGGTTTGCAATCAATTAGGTTAGTATAAATGGAAAGATTGAGCCTTGAGGCTCAATCTCTTGTGGCTGCCAAAACCTAGAGGCTCGTTGTGAAGCACACCACTATTTATTTTGCTTTTGCTTGGACTTGAGTTAAGAAATTTAGCTAGAATTTCTATGAATTATGTTATGAAAAGTATGAGCTATTATATTATGAAAGTTATAAGCTATTATGTGATGAAAGGTATAAGCTATTATGTTATGAAATGAATGAGCTATTACGTTATGAGATGAATGAGCTAGTATGCTATAAGATGAGCTGCTTGTATATGTGCTTGTATGTTGAACGAAAAGTAGTAGGTTGTTAACGTGCTGAACGCGACACAACAAAGAAGTTACTAAGGATATGGCGTAACTCATAGGGCGGACACGTCGAGGTTATTCGAGGACCATAGTTCTTGTTTCCCTCATAAAAGAGAATTCATCGGTTTATGTTTTACTGGTTTCCTCATAGAACTATATGATGTGACATGGACAATAGGGGTGCCATGATCACATGATGTATGATTATGCTTATGTTTTATATAACCTTATGTTTATGCTTATGATTTTGATTTTGATTATGATTATGACTTATGTTATTATGGTTATGTTTCCGTATGAATTATGTTGATGATAATTGCTATAAGGAAAATATGTTGAGAATTTATGATATATGTCACTTATGCTATAATGTTGTGTTTTCTTTTCTTGTTTGTACTTCCTTACTGGGCTTTATGCTCACCCCCTTACTTTCCCCCTTTTAAGTAGGCAATAGGGTTTCTTCTTGGCACGCACTGTGATGTGGGGAGTTCCAATGTCTAAGCATGTATGTCGTGGGGCGTCCATGAGCAATTAAACAATCTAGACAAACACCAAGAATGTTTATGAACTTTTATTTTATGGCTTATATTTTTATTATGCTACAGTGGTACTTTATCTTCATTTTTAAATCTGCATAAAAGATACTGCATTTTATTTTAAAAAAATTGGGCCCAAATTGCATGTTTTGACAAGGCCCCATTCAACTTTTCCAAATAATGATATTTTTCTAATAAATATAAACTGAGTGACGTTTTTAAAAAGAGAATCGAATAGGGCGTTGTGACACAATCTCACATAAACATATTAATTTTCTCCACATCATACAAAATTTAACAAAATTACAAAAATACCTTTGAAGAGTATTAAATTATCAAATTGCCCTCACATGCCAAATTACTCAAATACCCATGAAACAAAAAGACATATATAACTTATGAACTAGGTGAATTATATGAAAAATGAAATAATGCAATAGATTGAATAACACATGAAAATTGAGAGAAAAAGAGTACAAAGTGATTGTGGATGCCAAAAATTCGCCAAGGAAAAAATGTCTCATCCATTATTGAAATAAATGGCTAAGGGTAACAAGTGCCCCGCGAGGACCCTGCCTTGTTGAAGATTCGAAGGCTCACGACACCCTTGTGTGTCTCGCACCCATGCACCTTGTGAGGCCCCTGCCTCGTTCGAGACCCGAGCGCCTCTCGCCCAGGTTCCATACACCCATGAATCTCGTAGAGCCCCAACTTCGCTGGAGGCCCAAGTGCCTCGCGCCCAGGTGTCGCCCGTCCAAGAGAGGCGCACCTCGCAGAGCCTACATCTCTTACCAGCAAAGTGCCCTGCGCCCAGGAATGGCCACGCCTCACGAGTCCCGCTTCTTGTGCTAGCAGGAGCGCTTTGCACCCAGGAGGGGTACACATTGCGAGTCCCACATCTCAAGCTAATAGGGATGCCCTGCGCCCAGGAGGGGCACGCCTCGTGCGTCCTATGTCTTGCACCCACGAGTGGCACGCCTATCGAGGCCTACACCTCACGCTAGCGTAGGAACCTCATGCCCCCAGGGGGAGTCATGCTTTGTGAGACGGGTGCCTCGCACCTAAGAAGCTGCAACTTGGCCTCATGCCTAACCACCTCATGAAGCCTCTCACACATTGCACCCATAAACCAACTTGCAAGGCCATCATTTCTTGAGCCCCTTTGAAATATGCGCCTTACCAATGAGGCCCTACCCTGCTTTCTAGGGTAGGTGTCACCAGCAAGGCTCGCCTCCCAAATGTATCCTTTCCTAGTCCATAAGTAATTTGATACTTAGAAAGATATAAAGAGGCTTGAGGCACTTGCACATCTTGTGAAGGTGAAAACATCCACTAGGTGTGTGGTATACGTATAGGTACGAAATGTACGTACCAATCAAGAGGAGTCCAGATACAAGGACAACCTCCATGCCAGAAAATGACTGGAAATACAAGAATGGTACATAGTAAGGACTTCCCCATCACGCCTATGAGGTTCGTACTCAACAAGTAGTGGAGGTACGATGTGGCACCATGGCAGAAGTACTTTTGTAGACCCCTGACACGTACTAGGACTGACCACCACTCTTCCAATACAACTACCGCCTGCTCCACAATGGCCTGCAGCTTGCAGATGAGTCCTCCTGTCCCTTCGAGACAACCATGTATTTGGAGCCAATAGTTCTCACCTATAAATAAGACCTTCATTCAACTAAGAAAAAGGTTGGAAAATTATTCATTGTAACCATAAATTCTTGAGTAATATGAATATTCTCTCCATTTTCACGTTGTAACTTGATTCTAAGATCAGATAGCTATCTTAAGTTCTTCTAAATTTCTTCATAGCTCTTTATTTACTTTTAATCACATAAGTTTTCCGATCTAAGTTGGTTGACGAGTTCTTCGTTGGGATTTTATGCCCTAATTAAAACCCAAATTCTTTGTAATCTCATTTTATTATCAATAAAAGAATAGAAATCATTTTTTGACTTGGTTAATTACTTTCCTCACATGTTTTATTTTCATGATTATTTGTTTAATATAAACTTATATTAAATCCTGAGCGTATAGCTAATCGTATTTATAGTGATGTAATCACAGTGGAACATAAATTTGATTATATGTTCAAAATAAGTTAGTCCTAAGATTAGTCAGTGCACATGATTTACACTGACTTGCCAATCTATGATATGCTCTACTTACACATTGTGGTGTTATGTTCTTTCCAGAACATTAGCAAAGTAGATAAGATCGGATGTATTTGTTATATCGGATTGGACCAATATTGACAGTTGATAAGATAAGTAAACATACTGTTATTATCTATTCTAGTCATATCATATAGTTGACCATAGGTCAATTGAATCTCAATTCTGAGTGGTTAGTATTCTAACTGATTGTATTATTTGAGTTCTTTGACTTGTTCGATACCAACTTACCCTATGGACTATCCCATACTTACATCTTGAGAACTCGGTAGTATAATTGAGTGGGAGTGTTAATCATATATATGAACATCTATAGCTTCTGATGAAGAAGTAAAACGATGGTTTCCTTTTAGTTTGGTTCAAGGTGTTAAATGATAGAGATCTCATTTCACTAATTAAATTAGATTACTGAAATATCATTTACAAGGAACTAAGTGTTTTAAGGATAAAATACAATGGGAGGAAAAACAGTATTTTAGTCCTATCTCATTGTAGACCATCTATAGAGGATTGAGTGAAAATTGTGGTTGTAGCAATGGATAATTAATAGCATATCTATATTTGTTATAAAGCGTTCTATGAATTCAAGAGTACAATTTCGAGTCTATAGTGAAGTCACGAGGAATTAATAAGTTAGTAAATTTATTTGTTAGATTTATGATAACTTATTGGAGCTTGATTTCATAGGCCCATGGTCCCATTGTACCTTGGATAAAATTATCTAGATTGCCTCAGTAAATTGATTTAATTATCAATTAGAATTATCAAAGTTGACCAGGTTAATTTTGGATAGTTTCACAGAGTTATGTAATTTTGAGAAGAAAAGAGAAATTATGGCAGATTTATTAATTAAGATAAATTTGTATCTAAATTAATAAATAAGTTTAAATCAAGGTTCAAATTATAAAAAATTAATTTGATAAAGGATTTAAATAATTATTTAATCAATCAAATCAATAGAAAAAAATGCAGGCGTTGATTTTAAGTCCAATGGGCTTATAATCAAATGAGAAATTTCATAGGCCTAAATACCATGATATAATTTCGATCTAGGGCTTCAAATTGACTATTATTTTATTGATTTTTTAATTATATTAAATGGCCTAATTGAGTCTATAAAAGGAGTGCTTAGAGAGATGTCAAAACATAAGTTTGACAAGTCACAAGTCAAATTTTCTGATAGGTTTTAGATTCTCTCTAAACACAAGTCTTTTTCTAAGCCTCTTTCTTATTTTCTCTTCTTCTCTCTGAATCTATCTCATGTGTTGAGAATTTCCCACACTAGTCTAGGTGATTCTAAGGATACATTGGAAGATTTTGAAAAAATTAGAAGAACAGTTCAGTTTCTTGATAATACTCTACGACATATAGGATACAAAGTTAAAGAAACTGAAGGAAGGACTTTTTCATTCCACTGCGTATACTGTAAGTATTCTTATTTTTGTTTATCTTTGAATTCAATATTAGAAACATGTTCTAGGTTATCTCATATTAATTTTTTTAATATTATATCTACATGAAAATAAATAAAGATCATGTATAAAGTTTCCTAACATTCTTATTGTCAACAGTTCGACACCGTTAGTGGGAAGGACAAGTATCGAGCTGTTGTTCTTCCATCAATTATGATAAGAAGAAACGCCAAAGTGTTCAAGAAGCCTACAGGAATCTCAGGATGATGAGACTCACCTTGACGGACACGAACTGAGAGCCTCCATAAGAGATCCTCCACCACCCGAGGATAGAGGTATGCTAGAGGAACATCAAGAAGCCTGCAGAGAAGAAGGCATCATCCCCGACTGTCCAACCTAACAGAGGTCATACTGAACCATCTGTTGCCCCTATTGGTGGCCTGGGTATGCACCCTCCTCCTCGACTACCGACTGCACCACGCTTCGGCCACCGGGATCTAGGTCCCTCTACGCCTAGACTCGACAAGACTTTATGGGTGCACTCTGTGGGCTCCAGCTCCAGAACTTGCTTTTAAGAAGATGAGATATTTGAGTTGCACGTAAAGAATCAAAGGTTGGAAGCCACAATAGAGAACATGCAGGAGGTGTTGAATGACCTGCTGCAAGGGATGTCAAGCACGCCCCTTCCCTAGCATAGGCAGAAGTAACATTTACGAGGAGAAACCACCATACCCGTGGATAGTGGCAAAACACAATTCTCCACTAGTCATACCCCTTGCCCAGGATGCAAGGAGGATTCTACACCAACGGCGCAACTTGGCGCGAACCCCACCTACGGGAGGTGAGAACCTTAGACCTGCTTCAAAAGAGCTTCACCCGACTAGAGGGAGAAACTTAACTAGAGAGGGTCTGAGGTAAAAACTGCACCCCTTGCAGCTTCCCCAAGGGACACAACCAAAGCAAGGGTTCACCCTGAGAACCAACGAGAACCCTTAAACAAAAGAGAAGGGAACTAGACACAAAAATTCAAAGCCTTTGAAGTAGGATAGTCACTGCACCTGGGGGCAAAGAGGTGATGATGAGTCTGACAATGAGTCACCCTTCACAATGGAGATCCAAGTTGAACGACTCCCCACCAACATCAAAGAGCCTCACATGACACTGTACGAGGGCACTATGGACCCAAAGTATCACTTAGACGCCTTCAACGACTTGATGAAGTTAAGGGGGTTCAATAGCAGGGCAAGGTGCCATTGCTTCACAATTACACTCAAATGAGTTGCGTACAAGTGGTTTAGGAGGTTAAGGCTAGGGAAAATTAGGTCATGGCAGCAATTTTCTGACAAATTTCTTCAGTGGCACAATGCAGTCTGTGATTATGTTATGCTGAATACCAGCCTCACTAACATAAAACAAGGCAAGAGTGAATGCCTGAAGAGCTACATCCATAGATTCAATATGGAAACAACTAAGCTGGGAAGTTCAACTAAAGCAGAGTTCAAGATGGCTATCACAGCCGGAGTTCGTCCTGGAAGCAAGTTATGGGAGAATATGCTTAAGAGGGAGGTTACAAACTTAGAAGACTTCTTCGAAAGAGCACAACCTTCCTCCAATCCCCCTTTTACCAATACGTCTGAAGACTCCCCGTAGAAGAGATCATCGTGACAAAGAAGTCGTTGACCAAGTTGAAGATTGGAAGAGGTCTACAAGAAGGTTTCAAGAAGAAGCTAGTGGGATTCATCAAGGATAACCTCCAATAAGACTCCCTTTATTTGTGTCTCTTAGGAACAAAGGAAATCACCTCAATTGGCCCCCACAAAGTAGTAGTAGTAGTTTTTCTTTATTTGAGTTATGCCTCGTAAGGAATCGAAAGTTTCACCATAGTTGGCCCCCTGTAAAGGTAATTTATCTTGATAGGATTCAAAGAGGTCACCAGGTTGACTCCAGGATGTAATATCACAATGACATTGTGCTTACCCTTCCACGTTGCCCACTATTACAAATGTCAAGCACCTATCTTATATATTACATCTTTCATCTCCAAGGACACTTATATGACATACATACTGCCATTGTCAATTGGAATTGTCAAAGTGTATCAGAAAGAATGTAAAACAAAGTGCTTGGCAAGATAAATCCCATCAACCACTTGGGAGGTATTATGCCCAACCTCACTAGGCACCTAGCCATGTGCAAAATAGGTGACTAGCCTCGCGAGCCCCAACAGGCACCGAGCTATGTGCAAAATAGGTGCCAAGCCTCTTGAGACTCAACAGACACCTATCCATGTGGAAAATATGTGCCTAGCCTCGTGAGCCTCAACAGGCACCTAGCCATGTGCAAAATAGGTGCCTAACCTCACGATCCTCAACAGGCACCTAGCCATGTGCAAAATAGGTGCCTAACCTCGCGATCCTCAACATGCACCTAGCCATGTGCAAAATAGGTGCCTAGCCTTGTGAGCCTCAACATGCACCTAGCCATGTGCAAAATAGGAGCCCAGCATCGCGAGCCTCAATCGAAGCCTAGCCATGTGCAAAATAGGTTCATGGCCTCATGAGATAAATATAAAAATACTTATAATATATATGTATGAGCGGTGAAACTTATAAGACAACATTTGAATCTATAAGTACTAGCTACCCTTATAGAGTCTAAGAAAGTCAAAAGGTCCCTCAAAAATGACTTCCTCACCAACACACCCACCATACAAAGGGACCACGTCGTAGAAGATAAAAGGGGAGCCCAAAGAGATCCCTAAGTCTAGAATGACCAAGATGCATTACGAAGGGGAAAAGAGCCTTAAAGGAGGTCCTTGCAATAATCTCCCTCATAATCAATAAAAGGGCCTTCAAAATAGGCGCTTGCAAGGCTTCACAAGAACCATCTCCCTATAAGGGTCCCAACCCAAGGGGAGATCACCTCAAGGACCAAAAAAGGTTCCTCATAATAATCCTAGGTCGACCAAAGTCACCTAACCCAAAAAGGGTCTACAAGACGCTTGTGAAAAAGGTCTAAAAGAAGATGCTTGCAAAAAGGCTGTCGAAGAAGATGCTTGAAAAAATAATACTATGCATAATGACAAGAATGACGCTTCTTGCACAAAATAACACGCGCACGCAAAAGTATGTAAAAGGATAGCGAGAACCCAAAGGGTCAACATATCCTTACAAGCAGTCAAGGTGAACCAACAGACACAAATCACACACAGTAAAGAAGTCCCAAAGGGAACCCTTTCAAAATAGAGAGGTACTAATAAGAATATCACTTGCATAAAAGGACATGATAATGTTCCATCACAAAAGAAGCATAAGACATAGCAAGACTTGTCAAAAGTTCCTCATGAAGAAAACAAGAGACCTAGAAAAACCTCTTAGGAAAAATAAGTCAAGTAGCATTAAAACCAAATCAAAGTAAAAAGAAAGAAGATATCCACACATTGGAGCAAAAGACGGGGCAGGAAAAAACTATAAGGTTTCCCACCGTGAGCACTCTATTCAACAACTTTAGCAATAGAGTGGTCACTGAATTAGGAGAAGTTGAAGCCATGATTTTGTTTCCACACACCATTTAAGGTGCGCTCCACCGACTTGTACTCGGCCTCTGCTAATTCTGCCTTGAGAGAACTAATCTTCTCTTGCAACGCTAGAACTTTAGCTTCAGCCCTTTTCTTACTCTTAGACGAAGAGGAAGTCTTTGCTACGACTGCTTATATCTTGTGTGTAGCAAGCTGCTTCTCAAGTCTGTGAATCTTGACAGTAAGCCGATCATTATCCGCCCTATCCAAAGATATGTCTTTTGGCAACATCACTTATAGTTCAAGGGTATCAATCAAGGAGAAAGTATTGGTAAACTTCATGGCCGAGTCGACCTGGTGATAATGAAGAAGAAGCCAACAAGACGAAAGGACCACAAGAAAGAATTGTGAAAGCACTCTTAATTCTGAAATATGACAAGCGCTATATGCATGCAAACCACCAAGGGAAACACCTTAGGAGCACCACACGAGGACTCATCTTGGCTAGACGCTACTTCTTAGGTCCCTCCGGGTAGTCTACCTCAAGATCCTTTGTTCCGCTTGATGTTGTGTACACCAATGATACCCGTGGGATCTGTACCAAGAAATGATTGGCATTAATTAAACTTCAAAGGAGTCTTGAGGATCACCACACATGAAGTATGCTTTTCCACATCTCATAAACAAAGAAACACACTTATAACTTGCATGTCATAAAGATGGAATAGAAAGAGCATACACAAATGCTTAAAGGCCTCATTATGGACTAGGGGCAAGTGTGAATGCCAAAATCCGCCAAGGAAAAAATGCCTGATCCCTTATTGAAATAAATGCCTAAGGGTCCCTAGTGCCTTACGAGGTCCCTACCTTGTTGAATATTTGAAGGCTCATGACACCCTTGTGTGTCTCGCACCTCGCACCCAGGTGCCATACACCCATACGTTTTGTGGAGCTCCAGCCTCGCTAGAAGCCCAAGCGCCTCACACTTAGGAGTTGCCCATCCAGGAGGGACGTGCCTCATGGAGCCCGCATCTCTTTCCAACAAAGGCGCCTCACCCGCAGGAGGGGCTACTCCTTATGAATCCCGCGTCTTGCGCCAGCAGGAGCACCTCGTGCCCAAGAGGGGCACGCTTCATGAGTCCCAAGTCTCACACCAGCAGGGGCACCCCGCGCCTAGGAGGGACACACCTCACAAGTCCCACATCTCACGCGAATAGGAGGGGAACACCTCACAAAGCATGCACCTCGTGCCCCCAAGGGGAGTCGCGCCTCGTGCCTAAGCAGCTGCAACTCGGCCTCACGCCTAAACAACTCGAGAGGCCTCTCGCACCTTGCACCCATAAACCAACTAGCAAGGCCATTATTTGTTGAGTTTATTTGAAATATGCGCCTCGCTAATGAGGAACTACCTTACTTTGTAGGGTAGGTGTCACCAACAAGGCTCGCCTCCCATATGTATCCTTTCCTAGTCCATAAGTGCTCTGATACTTAGAAATATATAAAGAGGCTTGAGGCACGTGCACATCTTGGGAAGGTGAAAACATCCACTAGGTGCGTGGTACACGTATAGGTACGAAATGTACATACCAGTCAAGAGGAGTCTCGATACAGGGACAACCTCCACGCTAGAAAATTAGTGACAGTACAAGAATGGTACATGGTAAGGACTCCCCCATCATGCAATGAGGTTCGTACCCGACAAGTAGTGGAGGTACGACGTGGTACCATGGCAATAGTACTTTTGTAGGCCCCTGGCACGTACTAGGACCGACCACCACTCCTCTAGCACCACTACTGCTTGCTCCACAATTGCCTGCAGCTTGCAGATGATTCCTCCTCACAAGGTTTTTTCTTTTGAAATTCCTCAAGTGGATTTGTTTTGAGATTTACATTCTAAATGTGGTTGACAAGTTTACTACTCATGTGGATTGCTTTCACAAGACCTTTTCTTGTGGGTGTCATTCTCAAAAGGCTTAGTCAAACCCTTCTTGCCCTTCTTCTTATGAGGCCCATGATCATGAGACTCATGGTACCTCTTCTTTCGAGACACCTTATCATGAAATCCCTTCTCATGGGGATCCTTTAGAACCTCCATGCACTCTTTCTTGTAAGGCTTGAAAGAACATGAATCATGGTGCCTCCTCTCGTGGGACTTTTTCACAAACTATTTCATTGCTTCCTAGTTCAAGGCTGAACTAAGCCAAATATGAGTCCTTAGATAAAATCATGGCCAAAATTGATGTGATTTGGAATCAATTATTCATTCTAAATGGCAAAGAGAGACTGGAGACTGAAGAGACCTTGTTCAACTCATCAGACGAGAATGTTAGATATATATTGGATTATAGGTATAAACGGTTACTTTAGGGAGGGAAACTAGCTCACATCCAATCCAAAATTCCTTCTTCCCCTCCTTTTGTAGAGAAAACTTGTTCTTTGAAATAATTCAAGAGGAGCCTACTCCCCAAGAGACTTTTTCCATAAAGCCCTTCAAAAATGCGTTTATTAAAAGCCAAAACTAACTAGTGGTGACCACATCCTTAGCGAGCAGTCATGGGGAAGGCATTGGAAATAATCTTCACAACTTGAGGGAGCGAGTTAGACAAGAACCATGCAAGCTCACTATAGATCACTAAAAAATGAGCAAGTTATTGGGTTTATCAGAGGTTGGCAAGCCCCCAAACTAGACGATTGACAAGGATTGCCAACCGAGTGACAACCCACCAAGCGAGTCTGGGATTGAACCCCAAGGGCAGTACTTGCTGGAAGAAAATTTGTGTTGAGTGGGCTTGCGACTAGAGAACTCATGGGGATAGAGAGACTAATATCACCAGTGTTAGAATTGTAGGCTCAGAACTATCTGTATACCCTCTCTCATGTCTAACTTAGTTCGATATTTTAAGAACCTTTAACAATATTTATCTTTATACCCTCTTTTAAATGCCACATATAGAATGTGTAAGGGATATCTAGCCTATATCTCTATATGACTATTTATCCATACCTTCATTAAGTTCTACTCTAGAAGCAATTATAAGTATTCCATCTCTTGATTTCACAACCAAAAATTATTTCAGCTACCTTGATAAATACTTATTTCTCAAACTCACACCACTTAAAGTTATTTTACCTGCTGCTGAATTGTTTGAACATTTCCCTCTAGAGTATTAATTCTTACATTCTAAATAAAATTCAAATCATAAACATAACCCATATAGAATATGTCAAAAGCATAAATCATTCAAAGTAGAACACAAGAGAAATATAGAGCTAAAGTTAACTTTGTTAAATGATAAAACTAAAATCATAACAATATATCCATCTTAATCCAAATAATTAAGAAAATTAGCTACAAATGATGTGGTTCATAATCTAAATACACTGTCAATAATCTATTTATTTATATAAATGAGTGCTTAAGAGTGATGAGGTGACATCCTATAATTTTCACGATCTATTTTATCTATTTTGTGAGAGTTTCATAGTTTCTCCAAAAATAAATAAATAAATAAATACACATGCATATATGTTCATCAATCCTTCAACAAATGAAACATATATAACCAACTTAATATATATATATATATAAACATTGATTCTAATAGTCATACATCCTTCAACAAATGTAAGACATAACTAAATTAATACATATATGTAAATACATTGATTCTAATAATCATATGTAATAGAAGTAATCTATATATATATCTATATAAAGCTAAGGTTAAACGTGATGAGGTGGCATCCTAAATTTTTTGCATTCTATCTTATCTATTTTGTCAATCATTCTCGTTTTATTATTTATCTAATCTAATAACACAAAAAAAAAAAAATTAAACAAACCTCCTTTAAGATCCTAGGTAATAATAATTGCAATTAATATATTATAAAATTTAATAATCATAATACACCTCTATATGTATTTTTGTAACACCCAATGTACAATAATACATGATATGAATTCTCTGTTTCTTCAAAATCATGTAACTACTCCAATTAATCAATTAGGCTCCAAAATTAGACTAAATGAAAAAAATAAAACACAATTAGCATTAATATGAATAATTGTATTAATAACATCAATATTAACATAATGTATAATGTAACACCCTTCACAAGTGAAAAACGCTATAGGTGACCAACTGACCTTTAATTATGAAATTTTAAAACACATACAAATGAATGCGAAAAATACTTAAGTAATTTATTTTGTTTAAAATCAACTCCTTCAAATAAAAACATTGAAAACCACTTTAAACTACTAAATTTGGATCCGACTCAACCATACTCTAAACATTAAAACATAACTAAATAAAAACTAATGCAAATACGACTGTTCCTGATAACTCAGACTACTACTGGTATTCGTCACATCCAACCTCCTCCTTAGGCTTTGTCTTTGCCTTTGTTATCTACACATGTGAAACAACTATAAGCGAATGCTTACTATGACACTCCTAGTCTCACTAGAAGAGTATCATATAACAATCAAGTACAAATACAAATATCATATACCATTATAATCTTTTTTGTATGGACCCTGACAATGTACCGGTGTGCGCAGTCAAGGCAAGACACAAGGGAGCGACCCATCGAGCTTACACATGACATCAATAACCCTTTACCAATATAGCAAATAATGGCCAACAATATGGCATCCGAGATACCCAATAACAATATGGCACATGCTCCCTAGTTACATTTTATGTTTTTTCATACTATGTTAATAAATATACTATGAGTTTTTAACCAATAACAAGTATCCATAATGACTTATCGAATGATAACACCTATTCAATACCAATATTACAAATAATACCACTTGGACCTCATATTATTCCAATTAATGATCATACAACATACATATCATTAAAATATCATATACTCCATAAAAGCTTATCTCATATCACAATATACTCATTTCAGATAACACAATCAATCATACAATTGCAACTTTTAAACCAACATGTATAGGTGAGACATTGTACTTACCTCTATTGAAGCTCTTACTAACCGAATACATGTAATGATGACTAGACGATATGAGAATACCAGTATGCTTACTTTTCATTATTGGCCATGAGTCACAAGTAAAAATCAACTAGAGTCAAATAATATTCATAATTATACAAATACACAAATATGTCCAACAAAAACAATTTTGACATATTGCCGTAGAAAATTCATAATAATTCAAAGAAAAATCAGAAAAATATGAAACTTGCTCCATTTGAAACTAGACTTGATTACCTTTATTTTAAGATATTAAAAGGCTTATTTTAAAATATGTTTTTCTACCAAAGAAATCTCATAATCAGGTTAAATAATAATTTTCGTTACAAACTGACGACTTTGTTATCCGAAATAGAAAAAATCATATAAAATTGAAAATATAACATTTTTGAGTGATTCTAAAACCTATAAAACCCTTAATATGTCTAGTTTATGTATACAAAATATCAAGATCTGATTCAAGCTAAAAAAATTCCATAATTGATAAATAGTACAGATAGTGCAGAAAAATAATTTCCTACAAGTTGAAGAGATTTAGTTTTTCATATAAAATCATAAACTTTATAAACCTTGGCAACTAATGTCATTTTAGAAAAATACAAGAATTTATTTTAATATATACCACTGCCCAAAAGTACCAATTATAATATAAATTCATGCACTATCATATAACATTCAGTTATAAAACCCTAGATTTCTCCAAGTACATAATAACAACGTATATGCATCGATTTTAGAAAAGAATTACCTTGATATAGGAAAGAAAATAATTAAATAAATAGAATTTGAACTTCTAGACATGCACTTTCTTGATTCCTGGAAATTATCTCTTAATAGAAAAAGAAGAAGAAGAGTGTAGAATAGATTTATCTAAAAATTTAAAAGAATGAGACTTTAAGTTCATTCAATATGTTTAAGTAGGTTAAATCAGGGCTAAATAAATACAAAGGATTAGTATTAAAAGTAAACTAATTAAATGGATGGTCAAAATTAGACATAGTTTTTAAATTAAGTATTTGGGCTTGATTATTTAGATTAGGTACTCGGCTTAAGATCTAATTCCCGCAATAATTCATTCAAGAGGCCCAATATCAACCTGTTTTAGTAAAATTAACATAACTTTTGACTCACAACTCGTAATTGACTAATTTTTAATACGTTAAAAAGCTAACACAATTATCTACAATAATATGTGAAATAATTCCTAAATTATAAATTTATTCTACCCAAATTTAAAATTAAAATTAATATTGTATACAACTTACATATATTGCAACATATCTTAAAATCTGTATACTGCACAATTTATAAACTATTATATGTTTTTAAGTAACATAATACTACAATATCAATAATAAATTAAAATATGAATTCATCAATACAAGAGTTACATTCACACCTATCATTTAGGCCAATAAAATAGTACTGGTACCTCCGTCATAGCCACCTGCAAATAACTTCAAATATGTTGTTAGTAATACATAATTAATCATATATAGCACCTATAATACATAACATGCATAACTTAGAAATGCAAGCCTTACATTCCCCCTACCTTATAAAAGTTTCATCCTTGAAACTAAGAAAAACTCGGGATATCGTGCATTTATATCCTTTTAAACTTCCCACGTTGCCTCTTGTACTCTGATTTTGCCATAAAACCTTTACCATTGCAATTTCGTTGTTGTGAAGCTTCTTCACTGTAAAGTCAAGTATTTCTATTGGTTTTTTCTCATAACTATGGTCATGTTGAACCTGAATGGTATGTTGCTTTAACATATGATTATGGTTTGATATCTATTTCCTTAACATAGACACATGAAAGACATTATGAATAGCAAACATCTCCTCAGGATACAATAACTCATAAGCCACATTTCTTACATACTTGACAATTGGAAAAGGTCCTACAAAACGCGGGCTTTTCATTTCTTTCCAAATCTCATAACACCCTTCATCGATGCCACTATAATGAACACTTGATCACCTAACATAAAATCAAGGTTTCTATAACACTTGTCATGGTAGCACTTTTGACGACTTTGGTTTGTTTGTATTCTTTGTCTAATGGAGTTAATTGCATTAGTAGTTTCTTCTATCAATTGAGTTCTCCCTTGCGACCCTTCTTCTAGTATCTTTTTCTCTCTGGCTTCATGCAAAGTAATTGATGACCTACGATGTTGCTTTTGTAACGCCCTACTTCCCTAGAGTCATTACCAAGTGATTTTAAAATGTTTTATTAACTCGGTAATCGAGGTTTTAGACTAAAAAGTTTGATTAAGTCTGAATAAAAACCCCTTTAACAAAATTTAAGTATGAAAGGTTTAGACATCCATTAAAGTTATAAAAGTGGTACATTGGGATCCCAAAACATTATTTCAAAATATATTTACAATTCAAAAGTTAAGGTACAGTCGACCTAAGCGACAAAATCAAACGTCTGTAACATGTCCCTCAAAACAACCCCAGCCGTGGTGGCCAGGTAGGCAAAACATGTACACACTACTCCATACCCTCCAACTCATGGTTGATCGACCTTTTCTTTGCCCTTACCTGCACCACAAAGTACCCGTGAGTCGAGGCCCAGCAAGAACACTTCACAACACAACATATAATAATTTAATTCAACAAATACATAATTAATCAAACATATCAAACTATTTACATGTTCCTATCAGGATTCACAACAGCGGCCTGCGCCGATCAGGGTGCGTGTAATGTCCCAAATTCCCTTATGTGGCTTAGTGCCAGGATTAGGGGGCCAGGATGGCCATAATTGATTTAATGCGTTATTATGTGATTATATGCATGATTATGTGCATTGTATTATTATATGGTTATATCTGTATATGTATGTGCATGTATGTGATATATGGGTGATATCACATTATTATGTGAATATGTTTGAGCTATTCAGCATGAGACGATCCTAAGAAGCAAGTTAGCAGTTTTGTCATAACGAGGTTAATTACCAAGCTCGGGGTGAGCCCGGGGATAATTTGGTGCTTAGTACATTACTGGGATTGAGCGGGTAATGAGAAATGATTTGATAATTATTTAAGGATATTAGGCGTAGCGGGAATCGGAGGACGTTAATTATGATTAATGGGGTAGGTGAAAAATGACGAAAACACCCTTGGGTGGCTTTGAAGGTTTTAGATGGCCCTAGGGGCATTTTTGTCATTTCAGGCCATTAGATATACTTAACCAAAGCTGGTTGTAGAAGGAACTAATGCAGAAAACAGGGTACCTTTCTCGCTCTTCTCTCTTGAACCTACTCTCTCTCACTCAGTTGGAGTTTGAAGCTTGAAGTTTAGGATAATTGAAGCTATTTGAGCTAGGTTCTAGTTTGCGTAAAGCTTAGGGATAATTCTGTGATTGAGGTAACGATTTTAAGGTTAACCTTTGAAGATTTTACTCTATTTATAAGCTTGATAGTTTGATCTTAGAACTAATTTTTTGGTGGTGTTTTAAGTGTTATGAAGCTTGGGTTTTACTGTTAGATTGGTGATAATGTTGTGTTGGGGTTTGGTTTTGATATTGGGATTGTTTGGTTGAAGTTTTGGCTGAGTTAGGATTGAAGAAAATGTAGGGAGCTGGGTTCGCGAGGTCAAGTTGCGACCGAGTTCATGGGTGCCGCGACTTGAGTGAACCCTAGAGATTTCACTGGGCTCAGTCTAGCAGGCGTGCTGCGACCCTCAAGGGAAAGTCGCGGCCCGCCCCCGGCACCCAGATAGAGGGCCTGTCTGTCTGGGAGGCGCGCCGTGGCCCTTGGGGGCAGGTCGCAGCCCGTCTGTTCTTTTTGAGCCATGCTTGGTTTTATCTAGTTTTAGGCACTGGTTTTTGAACCTTAAGGCTCGAGATCGAATCTACTAACCGTTTTAGTAGGATTCGAGGTCCCGGGGGCTAGAACTTTGTTCGGGAATCTTTTATACTCATTTTATTGATGGGATTTCATTTTTAGTTGTGATTAGGTGACCACTAAGGGACCTAAGGTTAAGATCATTCTCAAGGGTCGTTCTTTATTTATTTTACGCTAGAGATTGAGGTATGAAAACTACACCTATTATGTGACATACATGATTATTGTTGAAGCATGTTGAGTGCTCTATATTTGGATATCTATTGCATTATGAATGCTTGTTAGCATTATTTATCTGAGCAACACATTGACTTATTAGTCAAAAATGACAATGGTGTTTAGTGTTGGTCGTGAAGCTCTAACTTATTTGTCATGATCGACAAAAGTACTGAGCACTGGTCATATGGAATTGACTTATGAGTCAAGAGCGGCAATAGTGCATTGAACGCTTGTCGATATGATTAGATCTAATAAAAAAGAGCATTATATGCTCGTCTGACCTATTGGTCGAAGAAAACTAAGGCCTTTTGCTAGTCTATGGCTAGTTACTCAGAGCCAGGGCCAAAAAGGCTCAGGTGACTTGATGGTCACATGGCTTAGGGCGCAGGACCCCAGAATGACTCACTAGTCATCTATTCAAGGAGCATGACCCCAAAATGACTTACTAGTCATCTATTCAGGGTGCAGGACCCCAGGATGTCTTATTAGTCATCATTTGATTAGGGTTGAAAGCCCCAAAATAATTTCATGATTACTTGTTTACATGCAGTAATAAGTTTTCTTGCTGAGCCTTGGCTCACGGGTGCTATGTGGTGCAGGTAAAGGGAAAGACAAGCTTATCCAGCCTTGAGAGGAGAGCTTAGGGTGTACATATGTGGCCGCTTGACCACCACAACCAAGGTGTTTCTCAGGGGAACTAGGGTGTAACCCTATTTTTGACGCTTAGGTTGGCAGATTGTAATGACCATTTTGGATTGTAAATAACTTTGTAAACACTTTTATGGGATCCCATGCACAGTTTTATGTTTTTAATAAAATATATCCATTCCTTTTGACCGAGATTTTAAACCTGGCCCATTAACAACACTTAGTTGCAAGTTTATGGCCTAATGACTCGTTTAGTGAGTTAAGCACTATTTAAAGCACAATGTGACAGTCTTGGCTAACCAGGGCATTATAGTGCATTACCAGGCACCAAGTTCACGGTCTTAACTGTGCGGGTGTGTACAACACCCTAAGAGGGTCTCACCCTAGCGCCCTGCATTCAACATGCTTAATGTCGATCTCGGCCTTTGTCATTGCCGGCCTTTGCCGTTCTTGGCCTTTGCCATTATGTCCCTTCGTCGTTCCACCACAAACACACATATGACACAATAGTTACAAACAATACACATATCCCTAAGCACCATGTAGCTTTATGGGCACAGACAGTGTTCTTACTTGAGTCCGAGCTGACTGTATAGTGCGATCCCGAGCACGATCCCCTAAACCTGAGACTTGGCGGTAAAACCTAGTCACAACGTAATAATAAATAGCCATCACAATATAAATAACTTAAAAGCCTTCAGAATAATATACTAGCCTCGGGGACCTCGAGTTCTACTAAACCGGGTAGTAGAACCCATCCAGATCCTTTAAGTTTGGTTTCCTGAACTTAAAAATCTGTTTTAGCCATTTCCCTTAATTTGTACCGCGGTGCACTACAAGTCAGAGAGCTCGGGCTCTCTTTTGGGGGACACGGGCCACGACTTAGCTTTGTAGGGTCGTGACACCGGGGCATTTCGGCCACCTTCCCAGGCCTTCTGGGTTCATGCGGGTTGCGATGCTCAAGAGTAGCTCCGCAGTGCGACCCCGTGAACCTAGAATTCTACTTTCCTTTCTCGAGTCAATTCCTTCAATTCTCACCTCAAACTTACACCAAGGTCCCAATTGAATTTATAACTCTAAACAACACATTACAAGAAGTATAAACACCTTAGAAAACCATCCAAAATCCCTAGGTCGAGTCAAAACCTAACCTAAGTCTATTACTCAGCTAAACCTCAAAGTTAACCAGGGAAATTCATGGAAAAGCATGTTCTAAACCTTACCTCAGTGGTGATCACGACCATGAGCTGGTGCTAACCACTTGCAAACTTCAACTCCCTTCAATTCCAAAGCCTTTTTTTCCACTTGAAATTCAGAAGGAAAGATGGTCCACTAAGCCTAAGGGAGGGAGAGGAAAGAAATGTGTGGGATAGAATGTGAGAGAGAAAAAGAGTGCCTTATCCTTTGTGTTCTGATTTTTCTCAAGGCTTATAGCTTCAACTATGTTCAACCAAAAACTAGCAAAAGACCAAAAAGCCCCTAGGTCCAAAATTTACCCTTTAATGCCCCCAAGGGTGATACCGTCCTCTGCCACCATTTTCCCGCTAAACCTCAAGTAGCACTATAAATCCCCGATTAATCACGACATACTCAATTAATCACCAAATAACTACCCATTACTCGTTCAACCACGAGTACGTACTACGTCCCCAAAAAACCACAGGCTCACCCCGAGCTAGGTATTAGACCCTGTTGTGACTATTCCGCTAATCCGCTCACTAGGATCGCCTCGGACTACATATCTCAAATATATCCGCATAACACTGGGGTCTCAATCATAACACATACATAATTAAATCTGTGCCTTCAACTGGCCAAAATTGCAAAAATGGCCCAATTTACAGAAATGGGCCCACATGCATATTTAATACACATAAACATTTATATCTAGTCACATCACCACACAAGTCATTTATATCACACAATCACACGTATAATACATTAATCACACATATAATTCCAATTAGGCCCTCTAGGCACAGTAATTAAGGCACTCAACCATTAATAACAAATTCGGAACGTGACATCGCCCATATAACATCTCATATGGAGCCAATTCAATGGTTGCTTGGCAACTGTTGTTATAGGAAAATTCTGCCAAACACAAGTATTTGCTCCAACTTCCCTTGAAATCTAATGCACAGGCACGTAGCATATCCTCTAGTATCTGGTTTTCCCTTTCTGCTTGGCCATTTGTTTGTGGGCGGAAAACAATGTTGAACTTTAATTTTGTTCCCATTGCTCCTTGAGCACATTTTCCGAAAGTGCGAACTGAACCTTGTATCTCGATGAGAAATGATCTCATTTAGAATCTCATGTAATCTAACAATATCCTTAACGCGCAATTCAACTAAATTTTCTAATGTGGTTGTTGTTATAATGGAGAAGAAGTGGGCAGACTTGGTACATTTATCCATAATAAACTATATCGTATCATGGCCACCCATAGTCTGTGGTAATCCCATTGTACAATCCATTGATATTGAGTCTTGCTTCCATTCAGAGATTCGTAATGGTCGTAATTCACCCCCAGGTCAATATTGTTTTGCCTTGATTTGCTAACATGTTAGGCATGTTTGAACATACTTAGTGATGCCTTATTGCATCCCTCACCCTCACCCTCGCCACGAAAACTTGCTTGTCATATCTCTATACATTTTAGTAAAGTCTGGATGCATTACATATGGTGTCTCATGAGCTTCTTCCATCAGTTGCTTTCTTATGTCATCCACATTTGGCACACATAGTCTTGTTCCACACAATAACACCCCTTTATCATCTATGTAAAAAATTAGAAAAAATTCCTTCCTGAATACCTTCCTTAATCTTTTGAAATTCGAGATCAATGTCCTTTTTAACACTTATGTCCTCAAGTATTTCCACAGTTAATGTTAGAGATGAGAGTTTTTTAGTGATCACAACTAGGCCCATATTTGTAATTACCTCCTTCAGTTGTGGAGCTATATTAGTCATTAAAAGTAGTGTCCCTATAGTCTTCCTACTAAGAGCATCAACCACCCTATTTTCTTTGCCAAGGTGATAAATGATCTCACAGTCATAATCCTTCACCAATTCCAGCCATCTTCATTGTCTCATGTTAAGGCCTTTCTAATTGAAAAAGTACTTCAAGCTTTGTTAGTCGATATATATTTTGCAATGAACACCATATAAGTAGTACTTTCATATCTTCATTGCAAAGACCACTACTGCTAACTCCATGTCATGTGTAAGATAGTTCTTTTCATAATATTTTAGTTGTCTAAAATCATACAGTATCATATCATTCTACAAAAGGAAGACTCCCAATCCCATCTTGGATGCATCACTCTAAAAGGAAGACACTTCATTACCCTCGGGAAGGGTCAACAATAGAGCATTCATCAATCTTCTCTTGAGTTCTTAGAAGCTCTTATTGCACTGATCATTTCATTTGAACTTGTTATCCTTTTGAGTTAGTGAAGACATTGGAAAACCTTTCCTTGAACTTCTTATAGTATCCCACAAGGCATACGAAACTATGAACTTCTTCTACATTCTTTAGTTGCTTCCAAACCATTATTGATTCTACTTTGGCTAGGTCGACCATTGCTCCATATTTCAAAATTAAATGGCCAAGAAATGCCAAATAATCTAACTAGAACTCATACTTAGAGAATTTAGCATATAGTATGTCCACCCTCAATGTTTGTAGTATTATTCTCAAGTGTTCTTCGTGTTCCTCATGAGTCTTTCACTATATAAGGATATCATCAATAAATATAGTTACAATTTTATCAAAATATTCCTTAAGTACCATATTTATCAAATTCATAAAGGCAACAAGAGCATTTTCTAATCCAAAGGGCATGACCTTAAATTCACAGTGCCCATACCGTGTTTTGAAAGCAAACTTTGGTATATCACTTTTCTTGATTTTCAACTTATGGTATCCCAATTGTAGATCAATCTCAGAAAACAAAATAGCCCTTTTCATCTAGTCAAATAAGTCATTCACTCTAGGCAAGGGATACTTATTCCTAATTGTAACCCAATGAAATTCCTTATAGGCAATACATAGCTGGATAGTTCCATCTTTCTTCTTTACAAAAAAAAAAAAAAACACTAGAGCTCCCCAATGTGAATATTTAGCAATTATGAAAACCTTTTCAAATAGTTCTTACAGTTTCTAGTAAAGTACTTTTAATTCTAATGGAACTTCATGCATGAAGCTTTCAATGTAGGACTTGTTCCATGTACAAATTCAATTTCAAACTTAATTTTCCTACCAGGTGGCAATCCCAATACGTCCTTAAGAATTACATCTGCATACTCACTTACCACTGTTACCTTCTCCTCTTTATTTTTATTAATCACATGGGGCAGATAAGCCTTGTATCCACTATAAATTAGCTAGTCTCTTTGCCTCCAAGACAAATAACACAATCTTACATTCCTTCCTAGATTTGTGTTTAAAGGTAACTGGTTCCTCACCTTCATATTTGAAAATTACCTGCATGTGATGATAATTTACGGAGGCGTTATAATTATTTAGGAAATCCATGTCAAGTATCACATCATAGTCTTTCATGACAAGCACAATCTTATCCATATACACATCTCTAGCCACTATACTCATTACTACGTACCATAACGAATGAGTAGATTCAAGTATCTCCCCCGAAGTAGGTGAAATGGTGAATATATATCTAATAGTATCTTGAGATCTTTTTAATGATTTAGTAAATAAATCAGATATAAAAGTATGAGTACCAACCATATTAAAAGGACTTAGGATGGCCCTCCAAAAACAATGATATGACCTGTAATGATGTGAGAAGATCATGTGGCCTTATCCTTGGTAAAAGCATAAACTTTGGCATTGGCAGTTGGTGGTGGAGCATCTAATCTTCCTTGATGTATTGTAGGCCCCTCTAATTTAGCCTGCAATTGTACACTACACCATAAAACCTTGTGAACAACTAAGAAGATTGTTGTTACTAGTTCGTTCCTCTTAGAATCTTGTTGATATATGACCCTCCTGTCAATAATAATAGCATGCATTGTCCTCATGCGACACATATCTTCATAATTCCTAGCATACTTGTTACAAGAAATACGATTATTCGGCTGGTTGGCTAACTGACACTTTTTGATCATTTATAGTGGCTTTTCTGACCCCATCCAAGCAAACCCATTTTTATTATTCTTCTTCAATATACTAATAGGATATGTGTCGAATAATTGGTGCTTCCATTAAGGTTGGACTACGACATTAACCTTTTTTTTAGTCTATACCTCCACATAAATAATATTTATTGACAATTGTCAACTGGCTATCATTATCTACAACTCATCTTATTGCTTTTACATTCTAGCAATGGTCTTAGTAAGCTATTGGTTGTTTTTAGCAGTTGCGGCTTCAATATGTCCTGGCTTCCCACAAATAGCTTCACACCAGGTTTGCAAACTCTTCTTATTAAATTAGGGTAAACTATTGTTGCTACTATTTCCGATACTAATAGCATATACAACCTAAGACCTCAATAACTATTGGAAAGATCGACCTAGATTATACAATAAAACCAATCAAGTTATTCACAAGGTCTTATGAAAAGAAAACATATGAACAATACCTACATGGAAGAAGCTGAATAGACGAGTAACAATAGTGTGAAAAAGTTTCAGAAGAACTTGGCTCTGATACTATTACTGTAACACCCCTAACAAGTGAAAGATGCTACAGGTGACCAATAGACCTTTAACTATGAAATTTTGAAACACATGCAAATGAATGCGGAAAGTACTTATCTATTTTTTTTGTTTAAAATCAACTCCTTCAAATAAAAACATTGAAAACTACTTTTAAACTGTAACAACCCTAAAAACATACAAGACCAAATCATGCTGAAATTTAAAACTTTTTACTTTTTACACATTGTACCGAAAATCCATATAAATTTTTTTTTTAAAAGATTGTGTGTGCACACTTTTAGTTTAGCAAAATGAATTACAACTACTCTTTTATAGAGTTAAAGCAAAACAAATGTCATAAAATATATAATAAGCTCCCAACGTTTCTTTTCAAAATGGTGTTCCATAAAAAACCTCCCCAGGTCGGGCCACATGTACATATCCACAAGTAGATTCCAGCGCTCACTACTCCACCTTGCTTTTGCACTTACCTACAACATGAAACAACTAGGTAAGTGAAAACGCTTTGTAATAATAGCCTTGCACATAAATATACTAAACCCCGTAATGGGTTGCCCTAAGGTAGGTATCCCTACCGATCACTAGGGTATTGGATAAATTCTAACCCTATCATACAATTCTTAATAATAGTCATAACAGAAATTCAAGCACATTGGTTGTGCCCAACAACCAATGTTCATACATTTCAAAACCACCTACATTCAGAAAATCCCAAACATTCAAGATATATAACCATATTAGAAATAAATACTTTGGTTGTTTCTAACAACCAAGTTCACACATAGCACGATAACCTGTACTCAGAAAATTCCCAGAACATATAATATATCACTCATATCATAATATCCTACACTCAGAAGATTCAAATATATTTAACACACATCACGACTAAGCAATTAAATTATCAACAAGGGATCTGGGCCACAACCCGGTTCCATTATTTATGTCCTGGCTCCAACCCGGACTATATACTTTTACCAGGTCCTGGCTCCAACTTGGACTATATTACCATTGTCTTGGCTCCAACCTTGACTATATTACCATTATCATGGCTCCAACCCGGACTATATTACCATTGTCCTAGCTCCAACCTGGACTATATTACCATTGTCTTGGCTCCAACCCGGACTATATTATGCTAAGGTTCTGGCTTAAACCTGAACCTACTTACCATTTAGCAGCAGAAGGCCAACGCATTGCAAGAGTAGGAATTAAGCATACCCCGATCTTAATGACCCAAACAAAACTAGTGTAATCTACTACTACAAGCACACAATAGTATATTCATGTTTTAGCCAAGAAAGATAAATGGCATACTCGTATCATTAATATTCTATGATAGCTACATTCAATAAAGTTCTCTTAGAGATGCTATACTAAAATTTCTCTTATACACTTTACAGTGCAAAAGACCAGATTCCGCTTTAATCAATTTATGGTTTCCTGAGAAAAATTGTCCTTATCACAACATGCTCTCCGTGTTGTGCATTTTAATATTCTATCCCTAGATGACTCTCTCAATCGTATTACACGTATTTTGGTTACTTATAAAAGGAGTTTTAAACAACTCTTAATCTTAGAAAACTACACACGTTTTACTCAAGCACGAAGTTTACTGTTTTCCATTCTTTACCCAAAAATACCGCGTTTCGACCTTTTACAATTTATTATCCGTTAACGATAACACCTTTCGATTTACGGTTTTATAAAACCTAACTCTTATTTTTACCATCTTTAGTCCATAACCTATGATCTATATTACGTCATTTTCAAAAAGAAAGGGCAAATGAACCCCGTGTTTAGAAAATGGTAAAATTGAATTCTCATAACCTTAAGATAATTTGGGGTTGGCTAGATATCCAAAACTTTAGCTTTTTTTTTTTAAACAATTTCATTTCCAATTCCGAACCTGACTTTTTCACTGTTAATTTTAATGTGATAAAATTTTTGCTTTTAAGCTCATATTCTATGTTAGGATCTCTAACCACAACCCTTTAAAATTCCGTTGATGTATTATGCGTCCTAATGACGGAAACTAGGTGAAATCTCACGTCAAAATTCAATTTAGGTTAGGAGAAATAACCTCCAAAAACTCATTTTTTGTTAAGGTTCGAAATTACTATTTTTTCCTGTTTTTAGGGAAATTTAGAAAAATTACTACTCTTAAGTCGTGACATATTTTAATCTAAAATCTTACCAGAGCCTTGATACATATCTTATAAAAGTTCTCACAAAGTTTCATGATTTTTGGAATGGCGAAACCCATTAAACAATTTAAAGAAATCTGGGCAGTGCCTGCTGCCGAGAAGTTTTTCTTAGATTTTTAGGGTTCTTTGAAAAATTATTTCTCTTAAACCATAGCCCAGTTATTTCTAAAATTTTACCAAGATATTTAATCATATAGAATTTAGTTTCTCTAAAAGTTTCATAATTTTTTGGAAAGGGAAACCCATTCAAAAATGTAAAACAATCTGGGCCCAAATTTTTTTCAGATTGTCATGATGCCAAACAGTTCATAACTTAGGTTTGAAAACACATTTTTTCGATTTTCCAAAGCCTAAACTCAAGTAATCATCTAGAACTATGCAACCATATAAATCATTTCAAAAATTGAGATAGTAGGGTACGATCTGACCCATTGGAAATAAGACCATGAAAACTTAGCAGCATGCATTTTTATACTCTAGCAAAAATAAACACAACAGTAAAACCCTAGCCACATGCATGCATGCAAATCAACCAAGCTAACCCTCAAGCATAAAATAAACTTCAAAAACCAACAAAATAAGCTATACAACCAGATCTAACATCAATAACCAAAAATAACTCAAAAACCAACCAAAAACTCTACCTTTGTAGTTCTAGCTTGGAGATGAGATTCCTTAGATTTTCAAACTTCCTCCTTGAATTCAATACACTCAAACCAAGCCCCAAATGTTACACATGCAGATTTCTAAAAGATTGTTAGGGTAGAAGATGGAGATGAGTGGAAAAATTACCAAAACTCTAAAATCCTTACCTTTGTTCTCACTAAAACATCAAAAGCTTCAAATCTTGAGATCTTCTTAGAACACCTTCCCTTTAGCGCTAGAACAAAAGATTCATGGCATGCATCGCTATTAGAATCACATGAATAATAAAACCCCTTAGGATTTCGGGTTCGAAAAAAAAGGAGAAGGAATAAGAATGTACTAGGGTTCGAAACTTACACTTGCCTAGATATCTCTTGAGTTTCTTCCTTCTTCAATGGGGAGATGAGTGCTTAGATTTTAAGAGTGGGAAGAGTTGCAGCCATGGAGATTGAGGGGGTAGGGTTTTGGGTTTGAGAGAGGGAAGTGGAAGAGAGTGTGTCTCTTTTTTTTTTTTTTTGAGAGAAAAATAATTGTGAGAGAAAAATGATTAGACCCTTAACTTGTAAATGGGGTAAGACTCTTACACTTCTCTTAGGGATAGGTGTCCTAGCTCTTGAGAGGCCTAGGACTAGCCTTACCGCCCACCCCTTTCTCTTTCCTCTGGAAATGACTAATTGCCCTTATTCCTTTTAACTCACTTCTAATGCACTCAAGGTCCTTTGGTAATTTCACACTCTAAATTTAACCAAAATTTTACACTATAGTTTTTAAATATCTCCAAGATAAATTAAATAAAATAAATGTGACCAAAAATAAAATTTTGTCACATAACACATAATTTTGGTAATTTACTCAAATTGACCCAACTGCCCTTAGAGGCTCGGGCAAGAATTTCCATTCGTAAGCCCAGTAGATTGGAATTAAATCCTCAATCGATTTTTCTTAATTTTATTGGCTTGACTATACAGTCCCAGTTGCCAAATATTTTTATGCATAGAATTTCTCATTTGACCTAATTCGAGATTTTTCCGTTATTATGGTTTGCCCCTTCGTCCAAGACCAATTGTCTTCGCATAGGTCTAAACCCTTTACCAAATTAGCACAACGGCTATAAAATTCACGTAATAACATAATTTCACATAATATTATTTATCGAAATAATATTTCACATAATTCTTCACCAGCTCCAACCGGCTATTAACGGGTGTTCAAAACACGGGATGTTACATAAACTACTAAGTTTGGATCCGACTCAACCATACTTTAAACATTAAAACATAGCTAAATAAAAACTAATGCAAATGCGATCGTTCCCAATAGCTCACACTACTACTGCTATTCGTCACATCCAACCTCCTTCTTAGGCTTTGTCATTACCTTTGTTATCTACACATGCGAAACAACTATAAGCGAATGCTTAGTAAGACACTCTTAGTATCACTATAACAGTATCATATAACAATCAAGTACAAATACAAATATCATATACCATTATTATATTTTCTATATACCGGTGCGCGCAGTCAAGGCAGGACAAATGTGAGCGATCCATTGAGCTTACACATGACATCAATAATAACCCTTTACCAATATAACAAAGAATGGCCAACAATATGGCACTCGAAGACACCTAATAACAATAAGGAGCATGCTCCCTAGTTACATTTTATGTTTGTCGTATTATGTCAATAAATATACTATGACTTTTAACCAATAACAAGTATCCATAATGGCTTATCGAATGATAGCACCTAGTCAATATCAATATAACAAATAATACAATTTATACTCGTAGTATTCCAATTAATGATCATACAACATACATATCATTCAAATATCATATACTCCATAAAAACTTATCTCATATCACAATATACACATATCAGATAACGCAATCAATCATGCAATTGTAACTTTTAAACTAACATGTACATGTGAGACAATGTAGTTACCTCTATTGAAGCTCTTACTAACTAGATAACATGTGATGATGACTAGACGATATGAGACTACCAGTATGCTTACTTTTCATTATTGGCCATGTGTGACAAGTAAAAATCGACTAGAGTCAAATAATATTCAAAATTATACAAATACACAAATCTGTCCAACAAAAACAAATTTGACATGCTGTCGTGGAAAATTCATAACAATTCAAAGAAAAAGCTGAAAAATATGAAACTTGCTCCATTTGAAACTAGAGTCAATTACCTTTATTTTAAGCTACTATAAGCCTTATTTTAAAATATATTTGTGTGCCAAAGAAATCCTGTAACCAGGTTAAATAACAATTTCCGTTACAAACTAACACATTTGTTTTATGAAATTATAAAAATCATATAAAATTGAAAACTTAACATTTTTGAGTGATTCTAAAACTTATAAAACCCTTAAGACGTCTAGTTTATGCATACAAAATATGAAGATCTAATTCAAGCTAAAAAATTCCAGAATTGATAAATAGTACAGATAGTGCAGCAAAATAGTTTCCAACAAGTTGAAGAGATTTAGTTTTTCATATAAAAGCATAAACTTCATAAACCTTGGCAGTTAATGTATTTTTCAAAAAATACAAGAACTTATTTTAATATATACCATAGCCAAAAAGTACCAGTTATAATATAAATTCATGCACTATCCTATTTCATTCAATTATAAAATCCTAGAGTTCTCCAAGCACATAATAACAACGTATATGTATAGATTTTAGAAAACAATTACTTTTATATAGGAAAGAAAAGAATGAAATAAATCGAATTTGAACTTCTAACATGTACTTTCTTGATTCCTAGAAATTATTCCTTGATAGAAGAAGAAGAGTACTGTAGAATAGATTTCTCTCAAAATCTAAAAGAATGAAACTTTAAGTTCATTCAATATGTTTGAATAGGTTCGTGATAAAAAAAAATGTTTGAATAGGCTAAATTAGGGCTAAATAAAAACTAAGCGTTAGGATTAAAAAAGAAAATTAAATGGATGATCAAGATTAGACTTAGTTTTTAAATTAAGTATTTAGGCTTAATTATTTAGATTAGGTATTGAGCTTAAGACCTAATTCCTGCAATAATTGACCCAATTTCAACTTATTTTAGTAAATTTAACATAATTTTTGACTCAGAACTCAGAATTGACTAATTTTATGCGTTAGAAAGCTAACGAAATTACCTACAATAATATGTGAAATAATTCTTCAAATTCTAAAGTTATCCTACCCAAATTTAAAATTAAATTAATATTGTATACAACTTACATTTATTGCCACATATCTTAAAATTTGTATACTTCAAAATCTATAAACTATTATATGTTTTCAAGTAACATATTTATAACATATCATTAATCAATTAAAATATGAATTCATCAACAACAATGACATTCACACCTACCCTTTAGGCCAACAAAACAGTACTGGTACTTCCGTCATAGTCACCTGCAATTAACTTCAAATATGTTGTTAGTAAGCCATAATTAATCATGTATAGCACCTATAACACATAACATGCATAACTTAAAAAGGCGAGGCATTACTTATAAGGTATATATATGTTTTATAATTAGTATCAATTAGGCTATTATCTTTTCAATGATCATAAACCACAAAGAATCAAAATAAAAAATTAGTGCACGTTACATGTTTTAATTATAATTAATATAGTGAATGCATGCATTATAAATTTAGCTAATTATAATTGGGAAATAGAAAATGAATCATTGTTCGGATTGTTGATTGTACTCTTTTTTTTTTTTTTTTTTTTTCTAGGTTCTCTTATGTTATATATTTCATACCAATTTGAAGTAATCACTACAAGAAACCAGTTCTTTGCCGGCGCAATTCGGAATTGCGCCGGCAAAAATCAAACCCTTTGCCGGCGCAATTTAACGCCGGTAAAGATGACTTTTGCCGGCGCAAGTCAGGGTTGCGCCGGCAAAAGTAATGCCAGATTTTTCAAAATAAAACATACAAACTTTTGCCGGCGCGTTAATAAGGTAGGTGGGCTTACTTTTGCCGGCGCGTTTCGTTGCGCCGGCAAAAGTGAAAAAACGCGCCGGCAAAAGTCGAGATAATTAAAACGACGTCGTTTTACTTTAGGGTTTACTTAAATATTTTTGCCGGCGCAGTTTTAGACTTTTGCCGGCGCAACGAAACGCGCCGGCAAAAGTCTTAACGATATATCACAGCCGCAGCCTCCTTCTTCCTCATTTCAGTTCTGTGTTTGTTAAAGCTCTCTCTCTCTCTCCTCCTCCTCTGTGATAGTCTCCGACCACCGGTGTCCCATAATCCCACGCCGTGGCTCAAGTTATATATTGAAGCATCTCTCAAGGTTAGTAAAATGAGAAATTTTTTAACATTTTTGGATTTTTTTCTCAATATTATGTTTTGTAATTGTATTTTTTTTTTGTTATTCTCTCCCTATGAACAGGTGTGTTGTAACTCTCTCGGTGAAACAAGTGCAAATGTTAGTTTATATATATATTTATATATGTTTATATATATTTCGGTTTATATATATATTTATATCTGATTATATATATATATATGTATATATTTATATATATTAGTTATATTCGAATATATATATGTATATATTTATATATATGTATATATTTATATATATTAGTTATATTCGAATATATATATGTATATATTTATATATATTAGTTATATCCGAATATATATATATGTATATATTTATATATATTAGTTATATCTGAATATATATATATACTTAAATTTGTTTTTTTTTTTTTTTATATATCTGTATATATGTTTGTATATGGATATATGTTTATGTATTTCTGTAAATGGGTGTGTATATATGTTTATTTAATGTTAAATTTTTTTAGAAATTGATTAATATAAATGTATGTGTGTGATATTTGTTATTATAATTATATTTTTCTGTTTAAAAAATAAATAAATGTGTAGTTTTAAAAAAATGATATTAATAATGAAAAAGAAAATATAATTTTAGTATTTATTAAAAAAAATTTGATTTGAGAATGTATATTTTTTTAATTTTAATGCTTAATATGTATATTAAAAAATAAATTAGATTATGTATATTAAAAAAATATATATATTATATTTTTTATATTAAATATTATTTGTTTATAAATATTTACTAAATAAATTGTTTTGATGTTACTGATATAAAAAGATTTGATATATGTTATTAATCTTGGTTTATGTTGTGCATGTTATGAGAATGTTCTGTATATTGCTCTGGGACTATTCTGGTTATATATGTGTTTAATTTGTAGGTTTTTCAATTTTTGGGATAGTTTGAAATATAGTCGTTATGCTGCCCAATTTTTGTTGGAGTTAGTAAAATTAATAAAATTTTAATAATTAATTAAATAAAAATTTAAGTATAATTAAAAATTCATCAAAAAAATAATTTATAACTATAATTTAAATAAAATAAAATTACCAATCATAATAATTAATAATTAATTTTAACATTAATATTAGATGTTTTGTAATTAAAAAAGTTAAAAATATAAATGATTTAATAAAATATAAATACAATAAAATTATTATTGATTAAGTAAATAATCCAATACAAATTAAAGAATTTAATAAAAAATTACAAAATGGAGATTAATGTATAATTAAATTAATTTTAAATTAAAAGTAATAAATAAGTAAATGTTAAAGTAGACTAGTCAACGGACACGTGGCAGTACATGATTGATAAAATTTGTTATTATTCTTAAAATATTTTTTAATTTAACAAAAAAATAAAATTTACATTTTTAAAAAAAAAAATTCAAATTTTTTTTCAACTTAAGATTAAGTATGAAAAATACATTTTTTTTAAAAATTTAATTCTATATTGTTAATATCCTCAAAATTTTTAATTTATTATTATTATTATTATTATTATTATTATTAAAATCTTCCTATTTATCATTTTGTCTACTTGTTTTCAATTAAAGATTAAGTAATTTTGTTTAAAATCTAAGCAATAATTTAAGATTAAATATTTTTTTTACTTAATCCTAAATAATTGATTAAAAGCAGCAAATTTGATTTTTTTTTGTAAAAAATGAAAAAAAAAATTATTTTTTGTTACCTTTAAATTGGAAAACAATAAATTGGATTTTTTAAAAAAAATAAGAAAAATATAAAATGTTTTTTTTTTATGAAAAATTATTTAAAATAATAATAATAATAATGTGTACCAATCATGTGGTGTCACGTGTCATTTAAGTGTTAGTAAGTTGTAAGTTTGAGTAATTTAGCCGGAAATATCTCTATAAATAATTATTTTTGCCAGAGATAGGATATTATTATCAGTTAGTGATAATTAGGGAGACAAACAGTCATGAAATACTTTGACTATCATTTCCCTTATTTTAAGACAATTATTAATATTTTCTTAATTATTTCGCTTAAAGATGGCGAGCGACAGGAGCTGGGTGAGTGCGAGGAATCGTTGGTCTCTGGAGTATAGAAATGGTGTTAAGGAGTTCTTCGATATCGCCAAAAATCAGTTGAACGATCGGGGTTTGGTTCGCTGTCCGTGCAAGAAATGTGGGAATGTTAAGTTCCAACCTATAAATGCAATTTCGATGCATTTATTCAACAATGGCATCGTACAGTCCTACAAAGTGTGGCATTACCATGGAGAGGCGCTGCCGTCGCCACCAGCTGTGGTACGAGATCATGATAGAGATGAGATAGCGGATATCCTGGAGGATGTTTACGCTGAAGATGACGTTCCTGCTGGAAACTATAATGATCCTCCCCAAGATGATCCTCAACATCGCGACAAGTATGACAATTTATTTAAGGAGATGTCAAGTGAACTGTACCCGGGTTGCCGAAAGTATTCCGCGTTGAACTTCTTGGTGAAGCTGATGCATCTCAAAGTAATTAACAAGTGCAGCAATCATTACTTTGATGGTTTGCTGGAATTGTTAGTCGACGCTATGCCTGACGGAACAATTTTACCTAAGTCTAACTATGAGGCGAAGGCAAAGTTGCGGAGTATTGGATTGGGATATGAGTCCATCGATGCTTGCAAGCATGACTGTGCACTGTTTTGGAAGGAGAATGCGAATTTGGAATTCTGTCCGGTTTGTGGTGAGTGTCGCTGGCAAGATAATCGTGGGAACGGGAAGAAAGTGGCCCATAAGGTCATGCGGTACTTTCCGTTGACGCCGAGATTGAAAAGGCTGTACAGTTCCAGATATACTGCAGAGGATATGAGATGGCACTATTCTAAAAGGCCAAGGGAAGATGGTGTGATGAGGCACCCCGCTGACAGTAAGGCGTGGAAGCACCTTGATGAGTTGTACCCATCTTTCGCAGCCGAACCTCGAAATGTTAGGCTTGGGTTGGCTACAGATGGTTTCAATCCTTTTGGGAACATGAGCAACTCTTACAGCATGTGGCCTGTGATACTTGTCCCATACAACTTGCCGCCATGGAAGTGCATGAAACCACAGTCATTAATGTTGTCTATTCTTATTCCAGGTCCTTCTTCACCTGGAAAAGATATCGATGTCTATATGAGACCTTTGGTTGACGAGTTGAAGGAGTTATGGATGAATGGTGTCGAGACAAGAGATGCATACAATAGTACCTTGTTCAATATGCGTGCAGTAGTCTTGTGGACCATTAACGACTACCCAGCTTATGCTATGATGTCTGGGTGGAGCACAAAAGGGTACAAGGCGTGTCCCACATGCAATGAAGAAACTCCCTCTGTAGGGATTAGAAGTAAAATTGCATACATTGGCCATAGGAGATTTCTTGATATGGATCATGAATGGAGGAGCAAACGAGCACTATTCGACGGTAACAAGGAACTCAGGCCACCACCGAAACATTACTCCGGTGATGATGTGTTGAAGCAATTAGAGAATTTGCTGATTAGACATTCTGGGAAACACAAAGAATTTGGTGGTGTGAAACGCAAAAGGGCTCCGATTGAACTTAATTGGTCGAAGAAGAGCATATTTTTCGAGCTTGATTATTGGAAGGAGTTATTGTTGAGGCAAAATTTGGACGTAATGCACATTGAGAAGAATGTTTGCGACAGTGTCTTGGGAACTTTGTTGAACTTAGAGGGAAAATCTAAAGACACTGACAAGGCAAGACTTGATCTAGCAGACATGAAAATTAGGGAAAAACTCCACCTCCGCAAAGAGGGAAACAAGTGGAAGAAACCGCACGCCAGTTACACCCTCAGTGTCCCGGAGCGTCGAGTTTTCTGTGAATTTGTGAAGTCAGTTGAATTCCCGGACGGTTTTGCTGCAAACCTTTCGAAGAATGTCAATGTCAATGATGGCAAGATAACTGGGTTGAAATCACACGATTGCCACGTGTTGTTTCAGCAGTTGTTGCCCGCCGCACTTAGGTCGTTTTTGGTTCCGGAAGTTCGGAAGCCAATTATTGAGTTGTGCGGTTTTTTCAAAAAACTTTGTGCACGGACTTTGAATGTGAAAGACCTTGAGAAGATGGAGACAGACATTATCACCATTTTATGCAAGTTGGAAATGATATTTCCTCCAGCATTTTTCGACATTATGGTGCATTTGGTTTTGCACCTTCCGAAAGAGGCAATTCTTGGCGGTCCCGTGCACTTTAGGTGGATGTATCCCATTGAACGTTCGATGGGAGTTTATAAACAGTATGTAAGAAATCGTGCACGTCCCGAAGGTTCAATCGCAGAAGCTTACGTGGTGAACGAGGCTTTAACCTTTTGCTCAATGTACCTGCGGGGGGTTGAGACTCGATTCAATCGACTTGAGAGGAATGACGATCGCGTTGAATCCCAACCAAATCGGGAATATTCTATTTATAAGGCTGTTGGTCGTCCATTTGGTAAGAAATCAAGTATGCTCCTCAATCCGCAGTTAAAGCAAAAGGCTGAGTGGTATATCTTGAACAATTGTGCCGAAATTAAGGAGTACCTTAGGTGTGTTTTCTAGTATTTTTTCAATAATGATGTTTGGTTTATATACCGAGTAAATGCCAAAATCATAGTTTTTTTGTTCATTTGTAGTGAGCATATGGATGAATTAAGAAGACGGGGGGGCTTGAATCTTGAAGTTCAACAAGAAACTGATTTTCCTCAGTGGTTCAAAGAAAGAGTATGTATATTAGTCAATTCTTTTCTGAAACCTCACTTAGTCAATCCAAAACTAACTTTCAATGTTAATGTTGATAGGTGAACGGTTTGCATGAGTCAACACCTACTGAAGTGAATAATGAATTGTATGCTCTCGCAAACAAATCAAGAGGCACCGTGTATTCATATCCAGGGATGATAGTGAATGGTGTGAAATTTGTGACTCGTGGTCGTGATATGAAGCTTAAAACACAAAATTGCGGTGTAATGGTGCCAAGTGAGGAAGGAGTGAACTACTATGGAGTTTTGGAAGAAGTAATTGAATTGTCCTACTTGATGGGTTACAGTGTTGTCCTATTCAAGTGTAGATGGTTCAATACAAGTAGAATTAAAGTGGAATCCAATTTTACGAGCGTATATGTGAAAGAAGAATGTTATAAAGATGATCCTTTCGTTCTCGCATCTCAAGCGAAGTTGGTGTATTATCTTCGAGATGTGAAAAATGGGGATGATTGGAGGCTCGTTAATGAATACATTCCAAGGAATGTATGGGATTTCACAAATTCCGATGTTGATGATACTGAGACCACAAATGATATACCAATATTGCAAGAAGTTAATTCTTCTTCATTTTAGTTGTGGGTAGAACTTCCAATTTTTTATAATCTTCAGTATGATTGGGTTGATGTCAATGCCACTGAAGTGCACAACGTTGATGATTTGGTTGGCGAAGGTTCAGATGAATTTGTTGTCGATGATGACGTTCAATTTGAAGACGACACGTTTGCCGAGTATGAAGACGATGAGGATGACGATAATGCTCTAGTTGGTAGTGATAGTGATAGTGATGTTCGTAATGATGTTGTAGTTAGTGATGATGAGGACAGTGATATGTAATTTAAACAAGTGTATGTAACTTTTTATTTAATTCAATGAAAAGTTTATTTATTATCATTAATTAATGATAGTATCAGATATAGGTACACACGCACCTATTGGATGCTTTGGGGATAGTCAATGTATTCATGTACTGGTACTCATTTTTTCAATATATTTGATGAAATATGTTGAAAAAATGGGTAGTCGCACATATCTGCTTACTATCTCCAAGGGATCTATTAGGTCGGAATAGGGTAGGTTGGGAAAGACAATAAGTAATAAAATGTTAATTCAATAACAAAAAATAATAGTGATGCACCTAGTGGATGCCTTGGGGATAGTCAATGTATTCATGTACTGGTACTCATTTTTTCAATATATTTGATGAAATATATTGAAAAAATGGGTAGTCGCACATGTCTGCTTACTATCTCCAAGGGATCTACTAGGTCGGAATAGGGTAGGTTGGGAAAGACAATAAGTAATAAAATGTTAATTCAATAACAAAAAATAATAGTGATGCACCTAGTGGATGCCTTGGGGATAGACAATGTATTCCTGTACTGCTACTCATTTTTTCAAAATGTTTGATGAAATATTTTGAAAAAGTGTGTAGTCGCACATGTCTGCTTACTATCTCCAAGGGATCTACTAGGTCGGAATAGGGTAGGTTGGGAAAGACAATAAGTAATAAAATGTTAATTCAATAACAAAAAATAATAGTGATGCACCTAGTGGATGTCTTGGGGATAGACAATGTATTCATGTACTGCTCCTCATTTTTTTAAAATGTTTGATAAACATTTTAAAAAACCGAGGAGAAGTACATGACTCCTTACTATCTCCAAGGGATCCACTAGGTCGGAATAGGGTAGGTTTGGAAATACCATAATGAATAAATGTTAATTTTATAACAAAAAACAACAGACATACATAATTTGAATTAGTTAATTAATGAATATTTTAATGTAGAATGGCCGAAACAAGTAATGACACAGGTGGTGGCTCCAAGAGAGGCAGGGGAGCTTATTACGGTGCCAATATCGAGAAGGAGCTGGCCATCAAAAAATTTACTCATTTGAAAGTAGAGTTTGATAAAGAAACTGGAAAAGCTATTCAAAAGTACGGCAAGTGGTTCAACAATTCTATGGCTCGTTATTTGCGTAGCACCGTACCCCCAACTACACTAGCTTGGGAACAAGTAAAACCAGCTGATATCGAAGTTATTCGAAAGAGACTATCTGTAAGCATTCTTTAAACCTTTAATAACTCATTATTAAATATTTTGTCTATCTTCATAATATTTTAACAAATTCCAATTTTAATTGTGATTTTAGGAAAAATTCATTTATCCAGAAGACAATCCAGTAATCAACGATGCCATGGTAAGACAAATGCAAAAACATCTGACTGATTGGCGCCACACGATGAAGAAACACTGGGTAGATGTTGGAGGAGAGGTGGACAATGAGAGAGCGAAGTCAAAACCTTTTGTGTCGATCACTTCTTCTGATTGGGCAGTTCTGTGTGATTTTTGGGCTTCTGATTCTCACCAGGTATGCCGTACATTTTACATTAATTTTTAATTATAAAATTACAATTTAGATTAATGAGTACTGTTTTCTTTTTGAAGCGTATATCGAAGAAAAATAAAGAAGCTCGAGCTAAAATGACCATACCAGGAGGACACGGTTCCAAATCCATCGTTGCCCATGTTTATGATCACGTAAATTATAATAACTTATATCCTTACATTTACGAAAATATTATAAATGTCACAATGTTTAAATAATTTGCTTTTTTAGATGGACCCATCTACTGGCCAGCTCCCGAGCATGATCGACACATTCGAGCACCTGCACAAGAAGAAGGATAAGTGGATTAGTGATGCAGCAGCGACAAACACATGTAAGTTGCATAACCTTAACTAATTTATGATCATTTAACTTTAAAAAAGTTTAGTAAATAATTAATAAATATTAATTATTAATTGGTTGTTGTCAATTAGTAATTATTTATTAATTATTAATTAAATTTTTAACAATGAAATCTTTATAATCTATGTGCCAATATTTTTATGATTAATGATTGTGCACTAAGATAAAAAAAAAATGTAACTAATGTTGTCCCCGTATCAGGGAGCTTGCGGGCTAAAGTAAATTTGGTCATGAAAATCTATTTCTGATTGAAAAACATGCAAATGTAGTTGATGTATATGTTTGGAGACGTAAATTCCTTATTAATGGAATTAACTGCACCTACCGTATATATCAATAATATCTTCATGATTTTCAATCAGAAATGGATTTTCATGACCAAATTTACTTTAGCCCACTTGCTCCCTGATACGGGAAAAAAATTAATTACATTCTTTTTCAATCACTGGGCTGCAGTCATTAATGATAGGATGTTGGCAGATAGATAATAAAGTTATATTTTATATGTTGTTATATTAAAAATTTATAAGTTAGGTTTTCAAATAATGTTATATTGGAATTCGAAATACGTGCTTTTTATTGTGCAGAATGAGATGACCGAACGTCGAGCATCGCAGAGTACGGCCCCTGCATCATCTGCTGCTTCTTGTGTCGGCGATAATGTCGACGGTCATTTCCCGCTTGATATGGATATTGTCACGGATGTCCTTGGACCCCGCTCGCGTAATAAGAAAGGGTTTGGGGGGTTGCCTAGGTTGAAGGCAATTGGCGCAAAGAGGGCAGCATCTTCGTCAACTTCTCAAATGTCCGGGCAATTGCCACCTGAAGTAGACACCATTTTGTAGCAAAATCAGGACATTATACTAGAAAATCATAACCTAAAGAAGCATACGACTAAACTTGAGAGTCGTCAACGGCGTCAAGATCTCCTGCTCAATGCTTTGTTGAAGCAGGTTGGTCAATTGGCTCCTGGTTTTACTGTTGACTTACCAGACCAGGATTCCGACGAGGACGATGATGCTGACGGGGGTGGGAATGATGAGGCGGCCAGTACTCATTTGTAGAACTTTTTTTCTATTTATTTAAAATTTAATTTATGAGACATTTATTTTACTAAATTACTTTTATATTTTCATGTTTGGTGGAGACAATAAATATTAATAGTTGTAATTTTTTGTTTATTTATTTATAAAATTTTAATTTTAATTTTATTTCTAATTAAATAATATTACTAAAAAATTAAATAATTATTAATATATTAAAATTGAAAATTATTAATTAATATTAATATATTGAAAATAATATTAATAATTTAATAAAAATTATTATTTTAAAAATACTTTTACCGGCGCAAAATTACGTCGGCAAAAATTTTCAATCTTACCTTCACATATACACTTTTATCGGCGCAAAAATGCGCCACTAAAAAATTAACCTATTGCCGGCGCATTATTGCGCCGCTAAAAGTGTTTTCCACAATATCGTGACAGATTTTTTTACCGGCGCACCCATATTTTCACCGGCGTATTTTTTCGTCGCCAAAAAAGGCCATTGCCGGCACATTATATTTGCGTCGGAAAAAGTGACATTAGCGACGGAGATACGACGCGATTCTTTGCCGGCGCAAAATTGCGTCGGCAAAAACTCCATGGTTTTTGCCGGCGCAAAACCATACTTTTGCCGGCGCAATTTGCGCCGGCAAAAGTCTCCTTTTTTGTAGTGAATTAGTGATTGAAGTGTTTGGTCTTGCAGGTTGAGGGTCTTGAAATTAGAGGAGAGACATCCATTAGGAGTATAGCATTTGGCAAATGGTTCTCATCAAGGAAGCATAAATCTACCAAAGTCTTACTTTTGAGGTGGTTCATTTGTCCATTAAAAAATTTAAGAGTACATATTACTATTTTTGAACTCATTGCGTATGTAATTTTATCTATATCAAAATTTGTGGATTAATAATTTTATCAAAAGTTTTAAACATAAGAAGGGTACAAGTTATGTAGTTAAATAATGTGATCTACAATATGAGTAATATAATATTCCATGTAAATTTTAAGTTTTTAAATACGTAAAAAGGTAAAAAGAAGACCTTACATATATTAATAACTATTTGAATATGACTGTTAAATTTGATCCTGAGTATATTTACATTATACATGTATGTATATATATATATTTTTTTCTGGTCGCTTCGATTTTTTTTTTTTTTGTTTTTTTGAAGGAACTGCTTGCTTCAATTATGTGGCAAGTTTTCTTCTCTCTCGATCTTTAGTTGTATATTAGGAAAATATGATGAATTTTTAAATGTAAAATAAGGTGGTATGGCTAACAATTATATAAATTTTACAAATTTTTTTCTTTAATTCTATTTTATTAGACTAATAACAAATATAGACATTGGTAATTTTATGATAATAATCTTGTATTATTTATTTATTATGTATTCAAAAAACTCTATTTTTTATTGTGCCTATAACAATTATTATTTTATAACATTTTGAACGGAATTAAGCAACTTAAGCATAAATATTCACCAATATTTACATATAATATGTAATATAATTTGTTTAGTTTGATAACCATTTTTTTTTTATATATATCTTGGATTAGTTTATTGGATGATTATGATAAAAGATATGGAATAATTAGAAGTATAATAAAATGAAAATTAATTTTCCCTACTATTACAAATTATACTCAATTAATAATAATAATATAACAATACGATAATGACACTAAAATATTAGTAAATATTTTTATAATTGAAATTATTATCTTTATTTTTTTATTATTATATTGATTATATTAATAAAATTTTCTTCATCCTTTTATTATAATAAACATATATGCATATTTAGAAATAATTTTTTTCTAATCAACCAAGCAAATCACGTTTCAATTTCCTACTAGATTTTTATATATAAAGTAGGAAATAAAACATAAATTTCTTTATATATAATTTAGACTTTTTATAAAAAACTATGCAAAGTGTATAATTATTATTAATAATAATAAATAATAACACGAGTACAACGAGTTGTTTGAACTTTATTTTCGATACTTTAATTATTCAGAATTTCTCGAAAACTTCAAGGAGGTTCGGTAAACAATGAACACCATCATGAAAAAAAAATTGGGGTCAAGACGCCCCACGTGTCCATATAAGGAGAATATTGTACGGGTAGGGTGAAAAGATTACGCAAAGCACGATTACGCAAAACACGATTATGTTTTCTAGTCTATAAGATAGGAGAGAAATAAAGAAAAATAATGAAAAACTGTTGAAAACTCGTTAGATGGCTTCAATTTGCTCCCTACATCTCTCCAATATGTTTCTTACCTTTAATTGTGATTATCTTCCTTTATATAGGTCTTTTGGTCATGCCCTAGCCCTTAGAAACAACCTTAACCGACTTTAATTAAAATTTTAATAAACATGTGAAAAACAATAAATCCTAAAATTTGTGGTGTACTCATCTTTTTTCCTGATTCGATCTTGCACAATAAAACTTGCATAACGTTTCCGTCCAAATTCCAAATGATTCAAAAAATGTAGAACTCTAAGAAGGATATCGAGAACTTTTTATTTCAAGAGATATTTAAGAAAATGAAGGGAACAAAGTGAAAATCAGGCTTGAAGTTCCGAAATGATTCGACCTCGCCCAATAAAACATGCATAACTTTTTCATCCAAAATGAAAATGTGACGATTAAACATGCTTTAAAAATTTGAGAAAGAGATCAACGACTTTATGTTTTAGGAGATTTCTAAGAAAATGACGAGAACATAGTAAAAATCAGGCTTGAAGTTTTAAATTTTCTATAGCAACTTCAATTAAGCTTATTCATGGACACATTAAGATAACACGTCAAATCCACAAAAAAATGAGGCAAGCATATAAAAAACAAGAAAAAAGTTCCACGAATGAGTACATAAAATACACATTCATAAGTATACTTGCGAGTGTTGTAGCAACAATTGCAACAATCATAGCCACGCTTGAGAAGAAAAGAGTTGGATGTTGAGCGACCACTGAAACAACCACAGAGATAGTTGCTATAGAGTTCATTAACATGTTGGTTGTCATGTGAATGGTCACTATGAAAATATTTGAAGTTGTGATGGTTGTGGCAATATTCAAAGCTAGGTCAATATCGGTAGGGGTGAGATAGTTGTGGTAGTAGCTACACTTGTTATGAGGGTTCTCAGTTTTACTTGTTTCAAGCCAAGTTGTACTGTAACGTCCCAAAATACCTAATAAGGCTTACGATCTTGATTAGGGGGTCAGGATGGCAAATAATGGAAATTATGTGTTTATGTGATATATATGTATATCATTATATGATTATGTGCGTTATATTATAATATGACTTGATATGCATGTTTAGGTGTATTAAATATGAATGTGAGCTCATTTCTGATTAAAAGGGAAATTTTCATAATTTTCCCCTAATGGGTATATTTGGCATGTATGTGATATATTAGTGGGACTGCATCATTATGTGGATATATTTGGGTTACTCGGCACAAGGCGATCCTCGGGAGCTATTAGGAGTATGTCCTAATAGCATGTAAAATATATTTTTTATTTCAAAGAATAAATAAATAAAATGGTCTATTATTGTTATATTTAGATTATTAAATTGTTGTTTGAATAATTTTTATAAATATCAGAAAAATTCCATATTCATTATTGAGGATGTGATCTTGTATTAGTACGAGAGAATTAAGATCACATGAATGAATAAAAATAGTCAACAACAACAAATTGAAGTTGTGGAATTCTTTAATTGGGGTTGTAAGTACGGTTTGCTGAGTATCATGTTGATACAAATAATCTTGATTCAGATTATTGATGTGGTAAGACATCTCGGTAAAGGTGCTTTATATAATATGATTATATATGACATGGACCGATATGAATAAAAGTCTTTATCCAAAAACCATTTAATAATAAAGACTTGTAATTCATATCATAACTGATGATCATTTATAGATCAACCTAAATCCTGAGTGTTCATGAACTCCTGTTCATGTTTATTAAATCTTTTGATTCATTCGTTAAGGTCTCTTCATGGATGGCTGGGAACATGTATGAACAATACATAATATAATCTTTCCTAACGAATCGTATATTGGTTCCCTTAAGGGTTAATTCTGAAACTGAATGATTTTGAGCTCAAATCTATAATTAGATTATAGATTAATTATTTCACTAGTGAATTAATGACACTTAAGGAATAAGAAGTAAATTAGAAAGGTAAAATGGTAATTCTTCCATTCTAATTTATGAACTAATTAATTCGAGGGTTGAACTATTGTAAGATGGTTATATCAATAGATAACTTAAAATAAGATTTCTGTAAAAGTATATCTATAACATAAATAGTTCAATTCTAAATTTATAGTAGAGAAATATCATAATTAATAAATTAACTATTATGACTAAAGAGTTTAATTATTTTGTTTCAATTTATTGGAGCTTAATGTTATAGGTCCATGATCCCCGAAATGGCTCAAACAAACACTGACAAAGATAAATACAAAAATGGGCAAAAGAACTTATTTGATAAGTAAAATAATTTTCTATGCACTAAACTTAATTATTAAATAATTATGTGTAATTAATTAATTAATTATTTGATTTAACAAAAATATAATTAATTTTGAATTAATTTATTTTTGAGATTTTCGATATTTAAATAATAATAAAAATTGGGAAAATTACATGCCTTCCTTGGCATGTGGTACACGTGTAGCACAGTGCACAGTCATGGTGCTACATGCACAAGAAGCTTATAGAAGTTTCTTTGTTCCACAATTTGAGTTATTTAAATATTAAATAAATAATGAGATACTGTAATATGATTAAAATATTATTATTTATACAAAATCTGATAACTGATTGGTTATTTTTCAAATTGTTTAAAATAACTAATATTTTTATTTTTAATATATTTGATATATTAAACATAGGAGATCAGTTTTTCAGAGCGATACTTTTTCAGTGATAGAAAACATATCGTGAAATCTCCCTAAAAGAAACCAAACAGTGCTATAAGTATAGGTCACTGTTCTTCACAAACTTAGGTCCAAACTTTATCAGATCTCATGTGTTGAGAACATTTGATAAATAGATTTTGCCTATTATTTTGTATAGTGTGTCCACACTCGTTCTTTGTGTGCTGAGAACATTTTGGGAGATCCTGGTGTGAGATCTCAAGGATTTTTGCCGTACAAAAAGATAGCAGCAAGGAAGGACTTGAGGTAATTTTCTATTCATATTTTTGATTCAATATATATATATATATGTGAAGAAGTAGATCTAGAAATCTTGTAGGGTTAAATTAACAATTTTGATTGTTGTTCCGCTGCGTATAATCTTTGATTTGATCAATAAAAACCAACAAATGGTACCAGAGCCATCTTCACATATATATATTGAATAAAAAATTTATGAAACTTTGATATTTATTTTTCTAAATATAATAATAATATTTGTATTTTTTTATTCAGAATATGTCTATCTCTGGTAATCAAATCACTGCTTTAATCACACAAGAAAAATTAACTCATAATAACTTCATAAAATGGAAATCAAATATGAATCTGTTGTTGGTTAGCGAAAACCACAAGTTTGCCCAAAATGAGGAATGTCCTGAAGAACCTGGTGCCACTGCCCCAAAACATGTTCGGGACAAATTTGATGCATGGATTCAATCCAATAACAAAGCTAAGTGCTATATGCTTGTAAGCATGAGTGATGTCTTACGAACAAAGCATGAATCCATGGAAACTACTTTTGAGATACTAGAATCTCTTAAGGAAATGTTTGGGCACCCATCTGATCAAAGTCGTCATGAGGCTACTAGAACCTACATGAATGCTAAGATGAAGAAAGGTCAATCTGTGCGTGGGCATGTCTTGAACATGATTAGTGTACTCCATGAAGCTGAGACGCACGGAGCAGTCATGGATGAAAGGACACAAGTAAGCATTATACTTGAGTCTTTAACTCCTGCTTTTTCTACATTCACAGCAAATTATGTCATGAATAAATTAGAATTTAACATGACACAATTGTTGAATGAATTACAAAATTTTGAGTCTTTGAACAAGACAATCTCAAGTCAAGCTGAAGCAAAACCATCTTCTTCTAAGAAGAAAAAGAAAAGTAATAACAATGACTGCAAACCTAAAAAGGACAATCCGAAAAAGGCATAGAAGTCATCCAAGGCACCCGAGAACAAAAAGAACAATGACCCCAAACATAAGGTCCCCAAAAGAAAGTGTTTCCATTGTAATGTCAATGGTCATTGGAGGAGAAACTGTCCAAAGTATCTCGTTGAGCTGAAAGAGAAAAAGAAAGGTAAATTAGATTTACTTGTACTCGAAGCTTGTATGGTGGAACAAGATAAATCATCATGGATAGTTGATTCTGGTTCCACTAACCATGTTTGTTCTTGTTTGCAGATGCTTGAGTCCGCAAAGCAGTTGGAGCAAGGAGAGATGACTATGAGAGTGGGAAGTGGAGCACTTGTTTCAGCTAAAGCATGTGGAACAGTCTGTTTAAATTTTAAGAACAATTTTCTAGTATTGAATAATGTTCTCTTTATTCCTGAAATTACTAGAAACATTATTTCTTTATCTTTGTTACATGAACAAAATTTTGGCATTTCTTTTTATGATAATGGGATTTTTATTTCAAAGAATGGGAACAATATTTGTCATGCAAAACAAAGAGACGGATTGTACATGCTTAATCCAATTGAAAAAATGCTCAATAATTATGAATTATTTAAAGTAGCTAAACCACAAAGTAACAAAAGACAAAAGGTTTCTAAAGAAAATGACACATATCTTTGGCACTTAAGATTATGTCATATTAGTCTAGATAGGATAAACCAGTTAACTAAAGATGGACCCTTGAGGGAACTAACAGTTGGAACCCTACCGGTTTGTGAATCCTGTTTAGAAGGAAAATTGACAAAACGACCTTTCACTTCAAAGGGAAATAGAGCCAAAGAACCACTAGAGCTTATACATAGTGATGTATGTGGTCCAATTAACATTCAAGCTCGAGGTGGTTATAAATATTTTGTCACATTTATTGACGACTATTCTAGATACGGTCATGTTTACCTAATGCTTAAGAAGTCTGAAACTTTTGATCGGTTTAAAGACTTCAAAGCCTTAGCTGAGAAGCAATTAGGTAAATCTTTAAAGACACTCCGATTTGATCGTGGTGGTGAATATTTGGATTCTGAATTCAAAGATTTCTTGCTGGAGCAAGGTATTTTATCCCAACTCACAGCACCTGGAACACCACAACAAAACGAAGTTTCGGAGAGAAGAAATAGGACCTTGTTGGACATGGTCAGGTTTATGTTAAGCTACTCTCCACTTCCCTTATCGTTTTGGGGATATGCACTTCAAACAGCTAATTACATTTTGAATGTAGTTCCCTCCAAAGATGTGACAAAGACACCACTAGAATTATGGAATGGAAATTAACCTAGTTTACGACATTTCCATATTTGGGGTTGTCCTGCTCATGTGCTAAGACCTAAATCTGGAAAACTGGATTCAAGGTCTGAAGTGTGTATATTTGTGGGCTATGCTCCAGAAACAAGAGGCGGATATTTCTTTAGTCAAAGTGATCAAACGGTATTTGTTTTGACCAATGCAACCTTTTTAGAACACGACTATATGAATGATTTTAAACCTTGGAGCAAAGTAGTTTTATAGGAACTAATGACAGATAACATTTCATCTCCATCTTCTTCATCAGTTAATGATAAAACAACCAAAGAAACCACAATTCCTAAAAAGGAAAAACCAGTGCAACGTCGTAGTGGGAGGATTGTGAAACAACCTATTCGCTATGAATATGAGGCATACGTTCTTATATCAGATACTGAAAAGGACGACCCATTCACTTTTAAAGAAGCAATGGAAGACCCTGATGTTGATAAGTGGCAAGCTGCCATGAATCAAGAAATGGAATCAATGTATTCCAATTCAGTTTGGGAACTTGTAGATCTGCGTGACAATGTCAAAGACATTGGATGTAAATGGGTGCAGATGGAAAGGTAGAGACTTATAAAGCAAGGCTTGTGGCCAAAGGCTACACACAGAGAGAAGGTGTATATTATGAAGAAACATTTTCTCCTGTGGCCATGCTTAAGTCCATTCGCATACTTTTATCCATAGCTGCCATCTATGATTACGAGATCTGGCAAATGGACATCAAGACAACCTTTCTAAATGGCCAACTTGATGAAACTATATATATGGAACAAATAGAAGAGTTTATTAAGAAGGATCAAGATCAAAAGGTATGCAAGTTGTTGAAATCCATTTATGGATTGAAACAAGCATCAAGATCTTGGAACTTAACATTTGATGAAACTATTAAAACATATGGTTTCGAAAAAAATGTTGACGAAGCATGTGTTTATAAATACATCAAAGGGAAAGTTGTGGTTTTCTTAGTCCTTTACGTTGATGATATCCTATTCATTGGGAATGATGTAGAGACATTATAAAATATAAAGAAATGGTTGGCTGACAAATTCTAAATGAAAGATTTGGGAGAAGCGAGCTATGTTCTAGGCATTAAAATTCTAACAGATAGAAAGAACAAGCTCTTGGCACTTTCACAAGCAAATTATATTGATAAAGTGCTTGAAATATTCTCTATGGACAATTCCAAAAAGGGTTAATTGCCAACCAGACATGGAATTACTCTTTGCAAAGATTAGTGTCCAAAGACACCGCAAGAGCAAGAGGAAATGAGAAAGTATCCTTATGCATCAGCTGTAGGGAGCCTAATGTATGCAATGTTATGTACTAGACCTGACATATGTTATGTAGTAGGGATTGTCAGTCGTTATCAGTCAAATCCAAGTTTGGAACACTGGATTGCGATGAAACATATTCTCAAGTATCTCAGGAGAATGAGGAACTATATGCTAGTATATTCGGGTAGTGACCTTGAACCTACTGGATATACTGACTTAGATTTTCGATCTGACAAAGATAGTAGAAAATCTACTTTTTGGTCAGTATTCACTCTTGGTGGTGGAGCAGTTGTCTGGAGAAGCATTAAGCAATCCAGTATAGCTGATTCAACCATGGAAGCTGAATACATAGCAGCTTGTGAAGCAGCTAAAGAAGCAGTTTGGCTGAAAAAGTTCCACACAGATCTGGAAGTGGTTCCAAAAGTGCAGAAACCACTTGTTCTTTACTGTGACAATAGTGGAGCAGTGGCTAATTCTAAAGAACCAAGAAGCCACAAGAGGGGAAAGCATATAGAGCGCAAATACCACTTAGTCAGAGAAATTGTACATAGAGGAGATGTGTCCTGTAATGCCCTGGATAGCCAAGACCGTTACACTGTGTGTTTATAAAAGTGCTAGACTTGCTAATTAAGTCAATTAATTAAAATCGTGTTACTGGAACTATTATGGAACTAGGGTTAAAAGATTTTGGTCTTAAAAGTCACATTTCTTATAAATAACATTTCCTGTTTACACGGGATCCCAAAATAGTAGGTTTAAAACCATTTACAAAAGATTTACGATTTAGATACAATATTAGCCATACTAAGGCAAAATAGACAGTTCAGCAATCCATGTCTTGATCCACTCCTTGGCCAAAGCGACCGAACAGCTGACTATGTACATTCAGCCCTGCAGCTCTCCATCTTAGGACTGGTCTAACTTGCCTTTGCCTTTACCTGCACCACGTAGCACCCGTGAGCCAAGGCCCAGCAAGAAAACACAATAACAGAGCATAAGCAATCAACAGACAATCCAATATCTCATATTGCATAACATATTCTCAACCATATAAACGTTCATAATAATCAAGTATTCCTCATACTAAACATATCAACACATATCAAACATCAAATCACAAATGATAACTAGGGTTAGCGCCCTCAGGTCGCACCCTCCGTTATCCCACTGACTCCGGCCTGCTTAAACCGAGCTCAGTGAATATTAAGCTGTCCTCGGCTACCAGTGGCCAAGCCGCGCCCTGTGCGCAAATATTGTATACGACACCCTTAGGCCGCTATCACATGTCCCATGGCATGATACCATCATTGAAATTATACAAATATCGGGAGATCTTAGTCCCATCACAAACATATAACCGGGTGCAGTTTTCTTACCATTAGATTCGCTAGCTTTGTTCACTTGATTCCTTGAGCACGATCCCTCTCGAGCCCTAGCACTCACCTAATCACAACCATAGATAAAATTCATCACCAGACCTCATGTCCAAAACCTAGCCTCAGGACCAATCCCGAGCCCTTGGGAAGTCCTAATTCCACCAAACAGGGTGGTGGAATCGAACCCCGAACCCTTGGTCAAAAACCCTTGAGAATAACCCTAAAACCCCTTTTTGGAAATAGGGCAGCGCTACAGCGCTCTAAGGAGGGCGCTACAACGCTACAAGTAGAACCAAAATCCCCCAGAAAGCATGGCCTAGCGCTACAACGCCCAAAGTCTAGCGCTGTAGCGCTAGTCACAGACAGCCAACACCACATTTTCCCTTCCTGTGATTTCCCCGAGCCAAACTTAACCAAAACTTTTCCAAACCTTCACCATACTCAAAATCAAGCTCACTAACATGTCTAACTCATTCCAAGCATCATAACCACATAAAATCTAACCATATGCACCTCTAATCCCAAAATTCACCATAGTCACTCATAGACTTCAAAACTCAGCAGAACACAGTCAAAACTTCAAAGTTTAAAGTTAAATTTTTTTACCTTTGATGAAAATTCGACCTTAAGTTGCCTCTAGACCTCCTTAGCTTGCTCTTCCTCAATCCTTAGCTCCAATTTCCCTAGAATTCCCCATCAATTCAGCTTAAATACCTTAGTTAAAAATCAAAACCAGAACTGAAGAAACTTCAAGGTCTTACCTCAGGTGGAAGGTTTGTTCTTGCTAAACCCTTGCCAACACTTCAAGCCTAACTCAGAAACCTTATGGCTCAGCTTGACCCAGATCTCCTTTGAATTTTTCTCCAAGAAAACACTAAGAAATGGTGAAGGAGATCACCAACCGACCCTTAGAAAAACAGCTCTGTTTTCCTCCCTTTCTTTTTCTTTCTTTTCCTTCTTTTCTTTATTCCTCAGCCTTCTACCTTTTCCTACAACTCCCACTAAGTATAAAGCCTCAGCATCCCTATCTCTTGCAAGCCAAATGACCATAATTCCCTCCCTTTTATTTAAATCCTTTAATCCACTTAGGGGCATTTTAGTCATTTTACCCAATTCCCGCTAATTCCTCAAGTGTCTCTAACATTTTCCGCTCACTTCCCGATACCTAATTAATCACCAATTATATCTCTCATTATCAAAATCAACCTCAATATATTCTCTAAATTCCCATTTATACCCCCAGGCTCGCCCCAAGCCGGGTATAAATCCTCACCGTGACTTTTTTGCTAATCTGCTCACTAGGATCATCTCGAATCACAGGTCACAGATATATCCACATAATAATGTGATCTCAACAATTATCACATATATATACAGTTATGTCCGCAACGGGCCAAAATTACGATTATGCCCTTCTAACCTAATCAGGGTCTACATGCATACTAATACACATAGTCATGCATCTCAAATATCAAATAGTCATACAACATGCTTTTAAATCATAAAATCACATATATTCCAGTTATGCCCTCCCGGCACACTAATCTAGGCCCTTAAGCCTCATTAGTAAATTTGGGTCGTTACATGTCCATTATGAAAATCGTATCAGAACACAACCTGGCAGACCCATTTACGAAGACGCTTCCTGCAAAGAAATTCGAGGGTCATGTACATAATATGGGATTGAGAGAAATGCCTTACTTGCTTTCAGTACAAGTGGGAGATTGTTAGGAGTATGTCCTAAAAGCATGTAAAAGACATATATTATTTCAATGAATAAATAAATACAATGGTCTATTATTGTTATATTTATATTATTAAATTATTGTTTGAATAATTTTTGTAAATATCAGAAAAATTCCATATTCATTATTGAGGATGTAATCTTGTATTAGTACGAGAGAATTAAGATCATATGAATGAATAAAAATAGTCAACAACAACATATTGAAGTTATGGAATTCTTTAATTGGGGTTGTAAGTACGGTTTGTTGAGTATCATGTTGATACAAATAATCTAGATTCAGATTATTGATGTGGTAAGACATCTCGGTAAAGGTGCTTTATATAATATGATTATATATGACATGGACCGATATGAATAAAAGTCTTTATCTAAAAACCATTTAATAATAAAAACTTGTAATTCATATCATAACTGATGATCATTTATAGATCAACCTAAATCCTGAGTGTTCATGAACTCCTGTTCATGTTTATTAAATCTTTTGATTCATTAGTTAAGGTCTCTTCATAGAATGAGGCTAATGACTTTTGTTTTGGAGATTTAATATCATGGGTGGCTGGGAACATGTATCAACAATACGAAATCTAATCTTTCCTAACGGATCGTATATTGGTTCCCTTAAGGGTTAATTCTGGAACTGAATGATTTTGAGCTCAAATCTATAATTAGATGATAGATTAATTATTCACTAGTGAATTAACAGTGCTTAAGGAATAAGAAGTAAATTAGAAAGGTAAAATGGTAATTCTTCCATTCTAATTTATGAACTAATTAATTAGAGGGTTCAGCTATTGTAAGATGGTTATATCAATGGACAACTTAAAATAAGATTTCTGTAAAAGTATATCTATAACATAAAGAGTTCAATTCTGAATTTATAGTGGAGAAATATCATAATTAATAAATTAACTTTTACGATTAAAGAGTTTAATTATTTAGTTTTAATTTATTGGAGCTTAATGTTATAGGTCCATGGTCCCCGAAATGGTTCAAACAAACACTGACAAAGATAAATACGAAAATGGGCAAAATAACTTATTTGATAAGTAAAATATTTTTTTATGCAGTAAACATAATTATTGTATAATTATGTGTATTTAATTAATTATTTGATTAAACAAAAATATAATTAATTTTGAATTAATTTATTTTCATAATTTTTTGTATTTAAATAATAATAAAAATTGGGAAAAATCACATGCCTTCCTTGGCATGAGGTACACGTGTAGCATAGTGCACATTCACTGTTCTACACGCACAAGAAGCTTATAGGAGTTTCTTTGTTCCACAATTTTAGTTATTTAAATATTAAATAAATAATGAGATATTGTAATATAATTAAAATATTATTCTTTAAAAAAAATCTGATAATTGATTAGTTATTTTTCAAATAGTTCAAAATAACTAATATTTTTATTTTTAATATATTGGATATATTAAATATAGGAGATCAGTTTTTCAGAGCGATACATTTTCAGTGATAGAAAACATATCATGAAATCTCCCTGAGAGAAACAGAACAGTGCTACAAGCACATGTCACTGTTCTTCAAAAGCTTAGGTCCAAACTTTATCAGATCTCATGTGTTGAGAACATCTGATAAATAGATTTTTCCTTTTATTTTGTATAGCGAGCCCACACTCGTTCTTTGTGTGCTGAGAACATTTTGGAAGATCCTGGTGTGAGATCTCAAGGATTTTTGTCGTACAAAAAGATAGCAGCAAGGAAGGACTCGAGGTAATTTTCTATTCATATTTTTTATTCAATATATATATGTATGTGAAGAAGTATATCAAGAAATCTTGTGGGGTTAAATTAACAATTTTGATTGTTGTTCTGCTGCGTATAATCTCTTATTTGATCTATAAAAACCAACAGGAGTAAGCTAATGGGAAAGTCACAACAGGACCAATACTTGACTCGGGGAGAGTCAAGGGGTATTTTGGGTATATAATACATTACCGGGATATTGGGTATTGGAATAAATATTTGAGGATTTTTTTGGAGTTAGTGAGATCAGGAGGGAATTAAGTATTTTGACTATTTTTCCCTCGGGGAAGTTTTTGGGTACCCCGAGCCTTGGGATTTGCTTAAGGTTACTTAAGCTCAAAGTAACCTCTCAAAACTATAAACTCATAAAACAATTTCATTCGCTCTCCCGTTCTCTCACTTGATGCTAGTTAGTGTTTTTGAAGGAAACTCGAGTTTTAGGGCTCAAATTCAAGCAAGGTTAGAGTCATAACGATTATAGGGAAGATTAGAAGCTTTATAGCCAGAGGATTTAGCTGGCAAACTACTTAATCAGAGGTAATCCAAGCTTTAGGTTCTGAGTTTTGAGTTCTTAAATTTGTTTGGACTTTTGTGCTCTGATGAGTTTTTGATTCGTTTGTAATTTGGCTTTTGTTTCCTTGGATGTACTGATGATATTGTGGGAATGAATTACGATCTTGGGTACTGTTTGGATAGGTTTTTGGAGAGATTTGGCTTGAAGAAAATGGAGAAAAATAAGAGTTTTCATGTTGAGCTGCGGGCCTGTTCTTGGGGTGCCGCGACTCAAACTGGTCAAAGGAAAAGTAGGTGCCTCTAGGATTTTGGCGCTGTGGTGCAGGTGTAGGTAGGGATGAGGCTTGAGCCTCTGACTTGAGCATTCCGCATCTCAAATGCATGGAGGCTGGGGCACTTAAGGGATTTTGGGCCTGGGGGAGGTTTTGAATGCTGGAACTTAAACCTAAGGGCCCAGGATCGATCCTATTACCCGATTTAGTAGGATTCAACGTCCCGGAGGCTAGGACTCAGTCTGGAAGCCTTTATTTACTCGTTATTGACGTGATTCTATATTTGGTTGTCACTAGGTTATCGCTAGGGGCTCAGAACCAAGATCGTGCTCGAGGGTCATTGATTTGTAACCTCTACTTGGACCAAAGGTAAGAAAACTGCACCCGGTATGTGATACATGTGTTTATGGCTTGGCCCAAATTAATGAACAGAATAGGAATAAGGCATGAATGCCTGCGAATGTGCATGATTATGATTATGCTTGTGATTGTTTATTAAGCATGTTGAATGCTTTGTATTTGGATAGTTGATTTATGATATATGTTGGTTTGCATTATCAGATTGAGAAAGGCCTGAATTATGAGTTAAGGACGACAATTGTGCGCTAAGCGTTGGTCGAAGAGCATTGATTTATAATTCAAGGGCGGCAATAGCTTGCTGAGCGCGTGCTGGTCGTTTTGGTTAGGATAACCAGGAGCACAACATACGATTTTCTGACCCAATGGTCGTGGAAAATGCAGCTCCAGGTACGCTAGGCCAGCTCTAAGGCTGGTTATGTAGAGGATAGGGCCATTGGCCCCGGGGTGACTCATTAGTCCCATATCCTAGGGGTGGGTCCCGAACTTGACTTATCAGTCAAGAACGACATTAGCATGCTGAGTGTTGGTTGAAAAACATTGACTTATAAGTTAAGGATGACAATAGAATTGAATGCTGGTCGAAAAGCATTAACTTATAAACCAAGGACAACAATAACATTGAGTGCTGGTCGAAAAGCATTGACTTATAAGTCAAGGGCGACAATAGCGTTGAGTACTGGTAGAAAAGCATTGGCTTATAAGTTAGGGGCTACAATAGCACGCTGAGCGCTGGTTGATATAGTGATGCCTAATCTGGAGCGTAAGATACGCTTGGCCGACCTATTAGTTATGGAAAACTAAAGCGACGAGTATGCTTGGCCAGCTTCAAGGCTGGTTATATAGAGGATAGAGCAAAGGGCCCCGAGGTGACTCATTAGTCCCATATCCTAAGGTGCTGAGCCTCAGTATGATTCATTAATCATGTATTTTGGGCATTGGGCCGCGATATGATTCATTGATCATTTATCTTGGATAATTGACCCATATGACGCTGTAGTCATTTATATGAATGGTATGCATGCATGAGTAGGGTTATTACTGGTAGGTATGCTTATTATGATTTGATAACATGTTATAGTCTGCTTATGAGCATGTTTAAGTTTTATTGCTGAGCCTTGGATCGTGGGTGATATATGGTGCAGGTAAGAGGAAAAGAAAGCTGGACCATCCTTGAGTTGGAGAGCTTCAGTGACGATGTATACATGTGTGGCTGCTCGACCACCATGACTCAGGTTTCTCAGAGGAACTAGGGTAAACCCTATTTCGCCGCTTAGGTCGGCTGGTTGTAACTTTTTAATTGTAATTATCCTTTTTGAATGTAGTTTGGGATCCCATGTATGGAAGGAAACGTTTTAGTGAAACAGTTGCACCTTTTGACCAAAAATTTTAACCTTAAACCATTAATCATGTTTAGTTACACGGTTATGGCCAAATGACTTGTTTAGCGAGTTTAGCACTATTTAAAATACATAGTGTAATGGTCCCTGGGTAGCAGACGTTACAACTTGGTATCAGAGCATGCCAAGGTTAAGGGTTCCTTAAGACAAGCTGGGTATGTACACTCGCCACCAAGGACAAGCTTCTCTCAGGGTTTGGTAACTATTTATGTGGTTATGTGTTTAACTACTTAAATAGGATATAAATGCCTTACATGCATGCTTTATTAGGAAGCATGAGATATTCTGATAAGGCCTGGCCCTTGACTATGGATATGATTATGTGTTTGCTTGCTCGTTTGATATTTGAATGTTTTATTTGAATGCTAGAGTAAAGATCATGATATTTTGTTGGAAGAGTAAGGGTTATTGATTGATGCATGAATTTTATGGGCATGTATTTTTATCACTACAGTTGTATGTGAATGTGGTGCTGTTTAGTTTTCCATGGGAAGGCTTTTAAATGTGATCATCATGCTTAATGGGTCAAGTTATTGCAGACGAACTCAGAGTTTATGCACCCAAGGTAGTTAATGGGACCCGGTGGTGGTTATATTGAGGGTAGGAATTATAGCCAGGGCTAGAGCATTCTACTTGCCCCTCAGAATTGGCAGCAGATGTTTACATATATGCAAGTAAGATTGCAGAGGTAAGAGGAAGAGATTAGGTGTTTAAAACAACAGGTTCTGTCAGGGAACACCTCTTCCTTTGTTATGCAAAGAGTGGCACCAGTTTTTGCTCAACCTAGGGTTGAGAACAGGTAGGAATTACTATATGAGAGATTTCAGGAATATTACCCTCCAGTTTTTCAGGGAGGCCTAGATACATTTAGAGTTGAGCAATGGATGGGCATGATCAGTTCCATCCTCAATAGTGTCGGGGTGGTGGGTCATGATAGAGTGATTTGTGTTATGTATATGTTACGGGAGGATGCCTAGACTTGTGGGAAGTGGTATACCAGTCACGAATACAACTGTGATGAATTGGGAAGAATTTAGGCAATTGTTTAATGAGAGATATTATTGTGATTCAGTTAAGACTGCAAAGACAAATGAATTTCTAAACCTGGTTCAGGGAAATACGACAGTAACAGAGTATGTTAACAAATTCGGTGGGATGGCTAAGTTTACTTTTGATACGGTACCCATGAATGTGGTTTGAAAATAACAATTTATTCAGGGATTGAATTATGGGATAGCTCAGGGCGTTATAATCGTCACAGTACATGAGAGCTCTACCTATGCTCAGGTAGTAGGGAGGAATCTTGTTGTTGAGAGCACAGGAAATGAGATATGGAGGGAGAGTGCCCGAGAGTGCGGAGCTCATGCAGTGATACCTCTGTTTATTGGATCAGGCAGGGGTAGAGGCCCCAGTGACCGGGAAAGAAAAGTTAGCAACATTTTTAGTACCCCTGGACTAGAAAAGAGGTTCCAAAATGTTCAGACATGCCATTAGGGCAAGGATGAGTACTGGAAACTCTACCCGGAATGCACTCGGTGTAGGAGGCTCCATATTGGAGAATGCCAAGAAAAGACATGTTTCTTATGTAGGATGGTTGGGCACTTAAGAGGGATTTCCTAGGACTAAGGAGGGATGAACAAAATGAGGTAGAAAAATTGATTCCATCTCGAGTGTTCGCTCTGACGTAGTCAGAGACTGAGGCTAAGGCTAAGGTTGGTTCCTCAGTAGTGACAGGTCAGCTTCCTAGTTCTAATTCTTATATTGTGTTGATTGGTTCTGGTGCCATGTTTTCTTTGTTTGTTGCATCTAGTGAAAGTACCGAATTGGTATGTGGATTACGTGGTTATGTTGTGATGAGAATTTGGAACCCTACTGGTAACATTTTAAGATATGGGCTAGATTATTGTGGGAAAAGACTCATCAGTTGACTTGATAGAGTTGGTTATGATAGATTTTGATATGATCCTGGATATGGATTGGGTAACCAAGTATGGGGCAATGGTAGATTGCAAGAAAAGATGGTATCCATTGAACTTGAGGGTGAGAAACCCTTTTTATTTGTTGGCACTGTGCATGGACCCTGTCTACCTATGATATTAGTAATAAGGGATAGAAACCCATTGCAAGGTGGTTGCATATGATTCTTAGCTAGTGTGGTTGATACCACTCAGGTCGTGCAAGTGGAGCCAGGACAACCTAGATTAGTCTCTGAGTTTCTGGATGTGTTTCCAGAGGATCTGTTAGGGTTACTGCTACACAGGGAGATAGAGTTGCGATTAAGTTGGTGCCAGGGATGGAACTAGTGTCTAGGGCACCGTATTGAACAACTCTAGTAGTGCTGAAGGAACTAAAGGTTCCGTTACAGGGTAAAACGATATTATTCAAGATAGATCTTCGATCCGGTTATCACCAACTGAGGATCAAGGAGAAGGATTATCAAGAGGACTACTTTTCGTATCGGTTGTGGGTATTATGAGTCCTTAATTATGTAATTTTGATTGACTAATTCCCCAACTGTTTTATGGATCAGATGAACAGCATGTTCAAAGATTATCGAGATCGGTTCGTGATCATCTCTTTCGATGAAACTTTGGTATACTCTCAATCAGAGATTGGCCAAGGCCAAGGAATGCTTCAGATATTAGGAGTTTCCTTGGATTGGTAGGGAATTGCATGTGTTTTGTGGAAGGATTCTCAAGGATTGCTATCTCATTGACAGGATTGACACACAAAATCAGAGGTTTGCACGGTCAGATAAGTGTGAGAACAAATTTCAGGAACAAAAGCGGTGATTGATTACAGCTCCAGTTCTGAGTCTTCCTGTAACGTCCTACGTTTTTTGGTACCTTTAAACGACTCGGGTCGGGATTTTTCCCCCGGGTTAAGAATATTATTTTAAATAATATTATATTTTGTTTGTAAGTATTCTATGAGTTATTGCTAGCCAAAATTTGAATTTTGTGATTTTAAAAGTCAAGATAAGACTTTCGGTCCTGGACCGACACAAAAACCCTGATCGGGTAAAAATCTCGGAAAATAAAATGAAAAATCATGGAAATTATATTTTGGGCATAAAATACATTCATAAAAGTTAAAGTTTGGTCAAAAATAATAAACCTAAAAGAAAATGGAAATTTTAAGGCATTTTGTGGTAAATGCCTAATTTTGCCGAAATGGGGAATTTTATTCCATGAATGGACCTTAGGTTAAATTTTATTTTGTGGTTAATTAAATTAAATATGAGAGACATTTAATTTAATTAATTAATAGTAAGTTTGGTGATTAAAACTTAATGAGAGTGAAAAAGGTGTAAGAAGTCAAGTGGGCAAGTGGGTAGAAAAGCACTCAAGTGTTTTGTGATATTTTGAAGAGTTGTGTGAGCCATTCTAACCCCCAAATCCGACCACTCTCCCTCCCTCATTCACTCTCATCTGATTTTTGAAGACTCTCTCAAGTGTTCTCTCCATTTTCAACCCCAAGAACACCAAAGAAACTTGGAAGCTAAGTCTTGGTCTAGGAAGGGTTTTCCCTAAGGTAAAGTTTCATTAATCTAGACTTTTGTCAAGTTTTAATCATAGAGTTTCAAATAGCTAATTACCTATGTTGTTGGAGGAAGTTGGTTAGGGTTTTTGAAAGGTTTTGAAGGAGTCAAAGCTTATAGGAAGGTCCAAACCTTAAGCAAGAACACCAAAGAGGTAAAAAGTTTACTTTTGATGATTTTGTTGTAGGGTTTTTAGTTTTAAGCATTATTTTGTATATCTAATGCTTAGAGTTTCTTGTTGATGATGTAATAAGGTTATGGTAGTTGTTTAATAATTTTTATGATGCATGAGTATTGATTTTTGAAAATGGGAACCAAAACCCCCAAGGGTTTTGTAGGATACCCTAAAACAAAACATGTTTTAAGCTGTGACTTCCAAGGGGTCAAGCAGCCACTGTATATTGTTTTTGTACAATTAAATTGTACTGTGATGTTTTTGAGATTGAGTACATAAAATTGAGCTTTTGAAACACTAAAAAATGTTTAGAAATGAGTAAGTTATGCTATTTCAAAGTTTAGGTAAAAAACTGTTTTTTCGTATTCTCATTTTCGGAACCAAGTTTGGACAGCCACTGTATAGGTCAAATGAACCCAGTTTTTTATAAAATTTTGTGGACATATTTCTGGAATAACCTATTAGTCCACTGTAAAATTTGGTAAGAAAATATTGAACGGTTTGAAAGTTATTAACTGTCAAAGTTTGGAAAAAATAAGGACTTGAAAATAAGGTCATTTTTACCTCATTGTTGGAAAATGATTTCACCAATAAAAAATGCTCATTTTGACCTAAGATTTTACAAAGACCTAAATGGCATAACAAAAATGGAATTGGGAAATTTTGGTAACAATTGGGTAAGTAAATTTCAAGTTATGAACTAACGAAGTATGTAGTTAAAAATGTGAAAAATAAGTTTTTCACACTTAGTGTAAGAATGAGATTTTGGAACATAAGGTAAAAAGTAAAATTTTGCTTATTTCAAGATATAAATTGGTAAGTCTTGAAATCATATTTTCACTAAAATTATCCCTTTGAGTTTAAATGAATTATTTTTATTAAAGAGTTTTTATTCTTTCTAAAAATAAGAGATTTAATTTATTAATAGTTAATAAATTAAAAGAGGGTTTAAAACCCTATATTTTGAGAAAATAATTAAATAAATTATTTTCCTAGTAAGTAAAATTGATTAATTGCTTTTGGAAAATTAATTAGTCAAGATGAGAAATTTATAACGGTTTTCCTAATTAAGACAAATTAGGCAATTTTCTTAAAACGGTTTTTAGATATTAAAACCTTAAGAAAAATAAAAGGAAAATTTAAAGAGTTTATTTTCTTTAAAAATAATTAAGGAATTTATTTGTATTTTCTGGATATAATACCGGCTAAAATCTTACATATTTTAACCGACTAGTCGAAAGTGCGGGTTAATAGCGATACCTTGAAAGACTAAGATTTTTAGCGGATTGTGGGAAATACAATTGTGATACCCGAGCCTAGGTATCGAGACCTTAGGATAGGTCTCCCCGAGACTTAGGGTTTATTCTCGAATATTTTGTATAACTTTCCTTAATAGGTTTAAAACCAAATAAGGATTGTAAATCCTTACAAATGACTTTTATTAAAATGACCAAACTGCCCAAAATAATAATAATGAATTATGAGTGCCATAATTAATCCGAGTATACTGTATGGATAACTACAGTATTGGCTAAGCGTAACTGGACTGAACGTTGGAGGGTGAAAACTTGCTGAGCGCTAAGGACTCCAAGTAAGTCAACTTATATTGTATGGCTGCAACATGAAATGATTATTGTCTTGTATGTTAGTATAGGGATACATGCATATACATAGGCTGTCATAGAAAGTTGCTTAGAGACGTTAGTCTAGTGAGTGCTGATTTAGAAAATATGAACGGTAGAAGTCCGTCATATCCTAGACGGTTGATCCCCGTCACACTGTTTGATTTTATTTATGTCCGGTTCATTACCGAGACGAGTGGCCATGAGATGAGGATAAGCTGGTTAAACCTAGGGGCGCCAAGATAAATGGGACCTAGGGGCCCTCATGCTTACTTAATCATTGGACGGTTAGAATCCGAGCAAGTGCTCTGATAAGTTATTCCCGGATAGCAGCCGTGAATATTGGCCATTCCGTGAGAGTGCCTAGAGATACTAGGGGTTGCCAAGATTGAGTGAGGTTGAACACCCTAGGGGCAGCTGCTCACCAGCACCACTGATTAACATAGAAGTCTCCGTAAAACCGTGTAAATTGGATTACACTCTTGAATAAGTAGCGATGCCCTAGGTAACACGATAGTTACCCTTGATGAGAATATTTATTGGCTAGATCTTAGTGTGGGGACTCAGTTCTCTTTTACAGATTAGCAATTATGTTGGAGGGCGCGTTACACATGAATTGTTGGAAATTGTCGAGCGTTGGTCTCGAATTATTTGGTGATATAATATATCTGCTTGCTCTGGGATTTTCTGAGTGCAGGGATATAATTGTTGATAAGATATAGTTGTGATATAATATATCTGCTTGTTCTGGGATTTTTCTGAGTGCAGGATTTTTATCTAGTTACGAATTAATTTATCATTGGTTATCTGGCATGACCATAAGTTTTCCAGGATGCTTTAGCATTCTTGAAATTGATTGTGTAGGGTCCGGATGGGTCCGGATCCCTATTTCTCTATCTTCTTTGTTTGGAAGTTGATCTTACTAAGCGTTTTCGCTTACCTAGTTGTTTCATGTTGTAGGTAAGAGCAAGGGCAAGGCAGAGCAGTGAGCGCTGGAGTCTTCCTTGCAAATGTACATGTGGACCGACCTTTTGGGAAGCCTTTTTATTTTTGGAAATGTTGTGTAATTTTCCTAAACTAGGCTCACTCTAATCTTTGTAAAACATGTTTGTAACTAAATGTTAAGTATGGCCATACGACTTTTTAAAAAGTTTTTTTTTTATGGGTTTTTGAGACATTTTGTTAAATGAAAACATTTATATTTCCGCATTATCGAGTCTTGAAAATCCGGGTCGTTACACTTCCAGCATATCAAAAGTAGTTTATGGTTTAATGTGATGCCTCGAGACAAATTTGGGTTGAGTTTGTATGCAAACAGGAAAGGTAATTGCCTATGCATCACGCCAGTTGAAGGATATGACCAGAGCTAGAGTAGAGTTACTGGTGGGCCAGTTCACCAACATTATGCTTAAGTTTACTCTTTTAGAGAGGATCAAAGAAAAACAGTTGAGTTACCCACATATGGGAAGGATTGGAGGGATGTCCTAGCTGGAATAGCTAAGGACTATATAGTGTTAGGCATGGGTTTATTGAAGTATATAGATCTGATATGTGTTCCGATGGACACTGGGATTAGATGAGAGATTATAGATGAATCTCATATTACCCCTTATTCTTTACTTCCAGACACCATGAACATGTACCAGAATCTGAAAGCTTTATATTGGTGGCCTAGGATGAAGATGGACGTAACTGAGTACGGGCAAAGTGCCTGACCTGTTAGCAGGCCAAGGCAGAGTATCAAAAATGAATAAGGCTATTACAGCTAATTGTGAATATATATATATATATATGCAAGTGCATGCAATCGATTTAAGTAATATATGATTAGTATAGTATCGTTCCCAAGAAGACTGTTTTCCGATTACCAACAATTGTTCTTTTAATTTTTATTTGTTAACTAAAATTTTGATTTTTGAATTTAATTTTAAAATTGAAAATAACTTTGAACAAAAACAACTAATTAAGCGATTTAAAATCATTGTTAAAAATACCCAGGGTATTAATTTCATCAACTTTTCATTATACTAATTTTATTAGTCAATTTCATATTTCTTTCTTCCTATTCTAATAGCAGGTTGACATAACTTGATTCCTATTCTTTTTCAAGATATAAGATCTCAATCTATATCCAGGTTTTCTACATCTCTATGATAAACTTAAACATATAGAGGGCATTAAGTATGGAAACCTAATTACTACACAAGTAATACAAGTACTTTCGTCCAATATGCAACCTATGTCTATATAATGATAGCATATTCAATTCTCATCTTTCGAATTTTGAATCAAAATCATAAAATCAAGCAAATATTGATCAAGTATTTACTAGCATTAAACACACATTATATAGATTAGAATAGAGAAGAAAAATCAAAAGAACATCATAATTAAATTAGATAGAAATCCAAGTGACTATGTTAAATCGTAGATAAATTTTTTTAGTTCATATCAGACATGACTAAATCAACAAAATAATAATTCAAAAACATAAGATTCATAAACTTAAAGAAGAAAGAAAAATATAAAATTGCAGAATAACTATCCTAAGAATCACAATTAGTATCTAAAAACATAATTAAAAACTGACCTAATGACTTAATTAAATCCTAAATATGAATTTATAGTAAAAAAATAACTAAAGCAGTGTTTTTCTCTATGCGGGCTGCAACTTGGCCTTCTCTGGGTCGCGACCCGTGTCTGTTTTGGAGCCTTTCCGATGTCCTTAGGTGTCGCGACTCAAGCATCTTCAAGTCGCGGCTTGTGTCCAAGTTATCCCTTAGCTGATCCTCTGTTTCCCTCTTGAGTCACGATTTGTAAGCCCAAGTCGCGATACTAATTCCATCCAGCAGCTATGCGCCTCTGACTTCACCTTGAGTCGCGACTTATAAGCCCAAGTCACAACTCTAATTCCATTTTCTGCTCATATTACTTCTTTCAACTCATCTCTTCATCAAAAACCGTCTTTTAATCATCCTTAGCATAATTTTGAGTCCAACACCCACCAAAAGCATCATTTTTTTCACCATTTTCACTTCTTTTTGCATTTTTCTCGTGATTCATCACACCATCCTACAACAAAGACAAACAAAAGCGTAATCTTGCACAAAACACACATAAAGACTGAAGATTACCACAAAAACACATTCTAAAATGACGTTAAAATGAAGTTATCAAACTCCCCCAAACTTGCTATTTGTTCGCCCTCGAACAAAGGACTCAAAACAAACCTAGACTCTAACAACATGAATTATCCCAACAACAACATTTATGCCTCAAAATCATGAATGTTAATCATATAATTCTCGGAAAACTACTCAACAGTTTATTTAATATAGAATTTTGATCAAAACACTCTATCAACACACCTTAGTCTACTAACATTTTGGATATTCAAAATCAATTATGCTCACCAAGCTTCTTTCCAATCGATCCATTCAAACCAAGTAATTCCATAAGCTCACTTACTTGCGATTCTCCACTAATATAAATCACGATATGCATAAGAATCAATAGGACTTTTATAGGCTTGTAAGGATGGCTTAGGTAAAGGTAGATGACCAAGGAATTTTTAAGCTCACTTTACTATAAACACATGATCAAAACTCACAAACTTTACTTCCATAATAATACAATCCCATAATCCCCTTTCTTGTTATTTTTTTCTTTTTTTAGAGAGATATATATATATTTCAACAATAACTACACTCTCCCTAACTTGATTTTTTTCTTTCGATATATTCATATTTGGAGTGTATTGAAATATATATATTTTCTTTTCAATATATATACTCTATCTCATTCTTTTTTTTTCTCTTTTTTTTTTCATTTTCTAAACCCACTCAAATCAAAATTAAACCCCATTACACATCAATCCCCAAAATTTTCTCAATCATATGCTCATAGTATATTAGGGACGGATATATAACCAAATTTTAAGTATTATGCTTAAATGACGGTTTAAAACAAAAAGATACAAGATTAGGCTCAAAAGGGGTAACACAAAGGATTAAGTAATTTAAGATTGGAAAGAAAAGCTTAAACGATCCAAATGATATCCTAAATCATATTCCTAAGCATATATGATATATTATTTCACCTCAAATAACAAGTAAGCAAGTTCTAGAATTGTAGAAAATAATTTCCACTTTCCATTCCTCATTCCACTAACCAATTTCAACAAGCATAATCAATATCAAAAACATAAATTTAACATCATGACAAGATATTCAACAAATGTTATCTAAACTAAAATGAACTAACGGAGTGTTTAATCAAGCACACAGATTTTGTTTTCAGATTTCATTTTCTTTGAATTATACTCATAACATTAATTTTATTCTCATCAGCATTTGTTGTCAATTATCATTCATGTTGAAACTAAACACACTAAAAAAAAACTCTAAACACTAACAAAAACTAAACAAATCACACAAAACAAAACAAATTGAAAAATAAGCTACCTCCCCCAAACATAAACTAAAAATTGTCCCCAATGTTTAAAAATAAGTAAAGAAAGAAAACTTACCTGGTGTGAATCACTTATAAAATGGTGGTGGATCTGGAAATGGATGCCAAGGCGATGGATAAGGGAAGTACTGGCGGTCCGCCTCTTGGTTTGACCATCGGTCAACCAACTCATTTTGTCTATCAACCTGAGCTCTATGAAAATCACGAAGCTCGCCCAAATAATTGTGAGTATGCTGGTTCTATCGAATAATATAATCTAATCTAGCCAATTGCGGATCCAGTGGAACCTCAAGCGCCAGATTTTGAGGATATTCTTCTCTTCTCTCCTCCTCAGCGGCCCTCGATCTGTCTTGTTAATCATTGGATGGTATGGGCTCTTCAGCTGCTTCTCTTTCCCTTTCAAATCTTACATTCTTGGGTAGCGGTACTGGTGGCTCTAAGGATGGGGCATTGAATTTATTTACTGTAGCAGGAGAACTAGCCCCCATCGCCTTCCTATAAATATCACTAGGATATTTTGGCACCTCCCAGACTTCACACAGATCAGTAATCATTGATCCGTGCCCCAACCCAGCAGTAGTGGTCAATCTACGTAAATATCTCATGCTTTGGCAAACAACTCGTCCAATATCAATGGAAAGCCCTGTCATAATGGCATACACCAAAAGACACCTATCAGTCCCCACTTCAGAAAAGTGGGTATTGGGCATAAGGCGTGCACTGACAAAAAGAGTCCAGGCTTTGGCCACACAATTCATTTGTTATCTCCTTAAATGTTTCGACTTCCCATTTTGCATAACAAAAAAAGCACCAGGAAATCCTAAAGTCTTAGCCACCTCAGTCCAATCAACCTCACTATGATACGCCAATTCATAATATTTGTCTTCTTCAGGAGACAACTTGGGTAAATTAAATAGTGCATCAATATTGTAAAATCCCGATTTTGAGGGATTTGTTTCTATTTTTAGTTTATTGGCATTTTTGGTTTTAGTCAAAATTAATATTGTATTTATTAATTAAATCCTGTTTATTGTGTATTATTCTCTGCTGTAATGTCTCTTTCCGTATATAGAATAAATCTGGAATTATCTTGGAAATATTCTTGTCATTTATTCTTTTTGTCTCGGTTAGGAAAGTCTGGGTATTTTTTGGTTCCAGCAGAATCCGGTTCTGTCTAAACAGGTGGATATTTACCTTATTTAGAATTATCTTGTGCATCAAGTAATTAATGGTAAATATTCGTTATTTATGCTTTTGTTTCTCTATAAAAGCTTCTGACCTAGACGATTAGGTTATCACTTCAGAGATTGATTTCATATTTTGTTGAAGTGCCGTTTTCATGTGTAGAGAGCTTTTGTCCTAGAGCTATTTGTGTTTTGTTTTCTGTTTTTCTTGCATATGTTTGTTAACTGTTTTGCAGGTAAAACTCTCAAGGACACTTTGTTTAAGAGCTTCGGGAGAAGCTTGTAGTGTGAGTCACTCTTCGGGATGATTAGTGCACGGACCAGAAGTTGAAGGGAGTTCAAGTTTCTGAGTCATTTGGAAGTGTTATTAGGAAGTGTCAAATTGCTGGGATTGCGAAAATTTAAAGAGGGAGTCTTTAAGATTGTATAAGTCAATTGGTGATTGTAATTTGAATAATTCTTATCTAATAAACTTCATTCTCTGGGCGTGGCCCCGTGGATTAGTAACAACCTGCAAAGGTTGTTGATACCACGTAAAAATTCGTGTGTCCTTTATTTTTACGTTTCTGATTAAGTAATTCTGTTTACACATATCATACATCTGTTTAAGCATTTCCGCAATCTGTTAAAACGTGTTTTTACATACATCCTTGGATTAATTATTTGAATTAACCAATTAATTTAATCCAAATAAGAGAATTTCAATTGGTATCAGAGCAGTTCACTAAACTCTTAGTGAGATCTTGTGGTTATTTTTTGTTTGATTTGTTTTGTGTGAAATGTCTTTCTTTGCAGAAGGTAGTTCGGTGTCTCGACCTCCATTGCTAAATGACTCAAACTATCCATATTGGAAAGTTAGGATGAGAGCCTTCATAAAAGCTCAAGATGAGAAAGCATGGAGAGCAATTTTGTCTGGATGGTCACCTCCTACTGAAAAAGGTGAAGATGGAAGCACAATTGTAAAATCTGAACTTGTTTGGGATACAGAAGAAGAAAAATTATCTAGCTATAATAATAAAGCTCTTCACGCCATATTCAATGGTGTTGGAGAAAGTTTTATAAAGCTTGTTTCCACTTGCACCTCTGCTAAAGAAGCCTGGACAATCCTTCAAACTCAATTTGAAGGAACAGCTGATGTCAAGAGATCTCGATTCATTATGCTTCAAACTAGGTTTGATGATCTCAGAATGTCTGATTCTGAGACTTTAACTGAATTCTATGAAAGACTTTCTGATATTGCTAATGAATATTTTGCCTTGGGTGAGAAACTTGATGATTCTGTACTTGTTAGGAAAATTGTTAGAGTTCTACCTGACAGGTTTAATGTGAAGCTCACAGCAATGGAAGAGGCAAAAGATTTCAGCAACATGAAGGTGGAAGAGTTGATGGGATCACTACGAACTTTTGAGCTTAACCAAAAGATTCGTCAAAAGGACAAACCTAACCCATCAAAAGAAAAAGAAAAAACGATTGCTTTCAAAAGCACGGAGATGGAGACTCCTGATGAGGGAGATGGTGATAATGAAATGGCTTTGCTCTCAAAAAATTTCCAAAAATACATGAAAAAGATTGGGAATAGGCAAACCATTGGAAAGGCTCCTAGAGGTAATTCCTCTTTCTCTAAACCCTCTTTCTCTAACAAAAAGGGTATTCAGTGCAGGGAATGTGAAGGCTTTGGGCACATCCAGGCTGAATGTGCAAACACTCTCAAAAAGAACAAGAAAGGTATGATCGTTACATGGAGTGACGAAGACTCGGATAACAGTGAAGAGGAAAAAGAGAACGTTGCGTTCACAACCAGCGTTTCTGAGTCAACATTGAGAAAGGCCAAAATGGTGTGCCTAAACAATTGCACCAAAGGTGAAAGCTCGGATAGTGATGAATCCGATCTAAATGATGAGTCTCTAGGAGAAGCATACAAAGAATTGTATGAATCATGGGAGAAATTGTGTTCTGAGAATCGATCATTGGTTAGTAAGAACAAAGAACTTTCTACTGAGATTAAAATACTTGTTGATCAAAATGAATTGCTTGAAAATGATATTAATTCGAAAATTAATGAAATAAGCAAATTGACAAAAGATCTTGAGAATCTCAATAAGAATGTTAGAATGCTTAACCCTGGATCTACTGTTTTTGAGGAAATTCAGAATGCAGGTCAACAAGGGCACATAGGACTTGGAGCCTCAAGTTCTCAAAAAGTGCAAAAAACTGTGTTTGTTTCTGCAGGGTTATTGGCACCTGAAAGTTCTGCTCCCACAGGTATAGTGTCTGACTCAACAGAAAACAAACCTGTTGTTACAGAAAAAAGGTTCACTGGTCGTAAGAAAAAAGGTAAGAATACTGTGTTTATTCCCACATGTCACTTCTGTGGGAGAAAGGGACATATTAGACCAAGATGTTTCACTCTCATGAATTTTGCTGAAAACAAATACTTTGAAAAATTGAATTATTTCAAAGATAAACATGAAAGTGAAAAGATCTAAATAAAAAAATGTTTGGAATGAAAAGAAAAAATGTTTTGCTGGAATTTGTGATGATAGACTTCCTTCGTCTTACTTATGGTATTTTGACAGTGGTTGTTCTAGACATATGACAGGTAACAAGACAATTCTCACTGACTTAAGACCTATGCATTGTGGATCAGTCACGTTCGGTAATGGTATTGAAGGTAATGTTCTTGGAATAGGTACTCTTGATTTTGATGGGTTACCTAGAATTAAAGGAATTTTACTTGTTGAAGGACTTAAGGCTAATCTTCTTAGCATTAGCCAAATTTGTGACCAAGGCTTCACGGTCAACTTTGATAAAGAAAATTGTGTTCTGGTAAATCAAGATGGTGAGGAAATTCTTGAAGGGTACAGGTCTAGAGACAATTGTTATACCATGTTACCCTCTTTCATGTGTTATTCTGCCTTAGGTAACAATACTGATGTGTGGCATGCCAAACTTGGGCATATAAACTTTAAACTGTTGAAAAAGTTGTCTCATGCAGGGATTGTTCGTGGCTTACCTAGTTTGGGTAAGGAAACTGAAGGCAAGTGCAAAGAATGCCAACTTGGTAAGCAACTAAAAAGCTCTCATAAAAGTGTCTCCGACATTAATACTTCGAAAGTGCTAGAATTGCTTCACATGGATCTAATGGGTCCAATTCAAGTTGAAAGCTTGAATGGTAAGAGGTATATATTTGTGTGTGTAGATGATTTTTCTAGATACACATGGGTTGAATTCTTAAGGGAAAAATCAGATATTTTTGATGCGTTTAAAACCTTGTGTACTAAGTTGCAGGTTGAAAAAGATTGCACAATTGGAAAAATTTTGCGCATACGTAGCGATCATGGAAAGGAATTTGAGAACTCGGTCTATGATGAATTTTGTAAGGCTGCAGGTATAACTCATGAGTTCTCAGCTCCTAAAACTCCTCAACAGAATGGCGTAGTGGAAAGGAAGAATCGTACCCTGCAAGAAATGGCTAGGGTAATGTTGAATAGCAAGAAACTAACTAAGAGGCTATGGGCTGAAGCCATTAGTACTGCTTGCTATATCATAAATCGTGTCTTTCTTCGTCCAGGTACCTCTAAAACCTCATATGAAATTTGGAAAGGTAAAAAACCTAGTGTTGCTTATTTTCATGTGTTTGGATGTGCTTGTTACATTTTGAGAGATAGAGAACATCTGGGAAAATTTGATAACAAAAGTGATGAGGGTGTATTTCTTGGGTACTCCACTAATAGTAAGGCTTATCGTGTGTATAACATGAGAACCCAAACTGTTATGGAGTCAATTAATGTTGTTATTGATGATGTTCGAGATTTCTCTGAATTTTCTACAGAAGAAGAAATTGACAGGTTTGTGGATGAATCCGATGAGCAAGTTAACGGTGAACCTGTTCATGACCATGCTGTGGGAACCTCCGGAACATCTGTATCCACAGATCCTGAGTCTGATGACACAGATATTGAACAGACAGAAAAAAGGTTTCCAGGTATTATATCTGATGAGATTCGAAAAGAACCTTCTAGCAGAGTCAAACTGAACCATCCATCAGATTTAATTCTGGGGGATCCTAAAGACAGCATGGTGACACGAAAGAGGTTTAGTAATGTTTCTCGTTTTGCTTGTTTTTTATCCAATTTTGAGCCTAAAAATGTGAAAGAGGCATTAACTGATGCTAATTGGATTGAGGCTATGCAAGAAGAATTGGAGCAATTTTTTAGAAATAAAGTGTGGAATCTTGTGCCCCGTCCACTTGACACAAATATTATTGGTACTAAATGGATCTTTAAAAATAAATCTGATGAATTTGGTACTATCATAAGAAATAAGGCAAGATTGGTGGCACAAGGATAGACACAAGTGGAAGGGATAGATTTTGATGAAACATTTGCCCCAGTTGCAAGACTGGAATCTATACGTTTGTTACTCTCTATTGCTTGTTTGATTGGTTTCAGGTTGTTTCAAATGGATGTGAAATCCGCATTCTTGAATGGTGTTTTAAATGAGGAGGTTTATGTTGAACAACCTAAAGGGTTTGAAGACCCTCATGCACCTGACCATGTCTACAAGCTAGACAAAGCTCTTTATGGGCTCAAGCAGGCACCAAGGGCATGGTATGAGAAACTTACAAATTTCTTGGTGTCACATGGGTACAAAAGGGGAGGAGTTGACAAAACATTGTTCATCAAGACTGTTGATTCACATATCATAATTGCTCAAATCTATGTGGATGACATTGTTTTTGGCTCTACCTCTCAGTCAGAAGTGGAAAAATTTGTGGAACAAATGAAAGACGAGTTTGAAATGAGTATGGTGGGTGAACTAACGTTTTTTCTAGGTCTGCAGGTAAAGCAAATGGAGGAAGGCACTTTTGTGAGTCAAAGCAAATATGCAAAGAATTTGGTCAAGAAATTTGGTCTTGAAAGCTCAAAATTTGCAAAAACACCAATGAGCACCACAACTAAACTCACAAAAGATGAGAATGGTGTCAAAGTTGATTCTACACTCTATAGGAGTATGATTGGTAGTTTGCTTTATCTCACTGCTAGTAGACCTGACTTGTGTTATAGTGTTGGTGTGTGTGCCAGGTACCAAGGGAATCCAATGGAATCTCATGTGAAGGCTGTGAAAAGAATAATTAGATATGTTCATGGAACAACTGATTATGGGCTTTGGTACACCAAAGAAACTAATCCCACTCTTGTGTGTTTTAGTGATGCAGATTGGGCTGGCAACACCGATGATCGAAAGAGTACTAGTGGGGGATGTTTCTATCTAGGGAACAATTTGGTGTCATGGCACAGCAAAAAACAAAACTCGATCTCCCTCTCCACTGCTGAGGCAGAATACATTGCTGCTGGAAGTTGTTGTGCTCAACTCTTATGGATGAAACAAATGCTGAAAGACTATGGGTTTGATCTTGACACCTTAACTGTTTTTTGTGATAACACAAGTGCTATCAACATTTCAAAAAATCCGGTACAACACTCTAGGACTAAGCACATTGATATTCGACACCATTTCATAAGAGAATTAGTTGAGAATAAAACTCTTGTGCTTGAGTATATTGAAACTGAAAAACAACTTGCAGATATTTTCACCAAGGCCTTGGATTCGGTTAGGTTTGACTTCCTCAGAAAATCCTTGGGAGTTTGTCTTGTTTAAAGTATTGGTTCTTGGTTGCTGGCACGAGCTTAGAATCTGTTCAAACATTTTGAGAATCTGTGTGTATGACTTAGAATAAATTATCCTGTGTTGTATGAATTCCTGATTTGCATGCCTAGAGTAAAATCAAATAGCAATCCCTTCGTAGTATATTTCTGTGAATCAAGCATTGTTTTATGTGACAGTGGTGTTTAGTGTTTCACAATTTCAGGCTCCTATGAATGAATAGAGCTACCTTCCTAGTGTGTGAAAGCCATCTTTGAGTAAGTTGGAACTTTGTAATTCGGAGTTATGAAGAGGATACTCTACCATAGAAAAGGGCTACCACTAGGGTAAGTGTGAGAGCGTCTTCATAGGGTACAAAATTTTGAAAGAGACTTTCTGTCAAATTGGGCAATGTTCCCTTGCTACACTCTCACACACATATGCTTGAAGTTGTGATTCACCGTATTTTTTTAAAAAAAAGGAGGAAAAATGATTCACATAGTGTTTGATTCATTTTGAAATATGCTTAGTAGTTGGATTGTGATTGATTTGTGTTCAGGTATTGCTCAAGAGTTCATCTTCACAAGGTTTTTTATTTTAAGGTTCTCATACACACATGATTCTTTCATTGATTGTTCAGATTGTTTGTCACGTGCCCATAATTCAAGTTGTATTTGTTGTTTAGTTTTATTCTATTACATTTTTTTTTTTTTAAAAAGAAGAAAATTAAAAAAAAAAGGAAAAGGAAATATGGGGGAATTATCTTGACCGAATCTTGGTTTTATGAATATTGCTTTTATGAGTTTCTTTTCAATATACCAAGTTATTCAAGTTTTTTTTATTCTTGGCATCTCACGTGAATTAATTGAGAATATTGTGTTGCTTAAAGTCTTTGATGTGGTTTCCTTTTTTTGAAATCGTATGGCTAGGGTTTGATCTCTCTTATTGTGTCATGATCTTCACCATTAAATTCGGTTTCCTTTTGTGTTCCTCTATTGTTGTAATAAAAAGGGAAAGAAAATTGTAAAGGAAGGGAGCAAGGCGATCGTGTGCCATGATGAGGATATTTGGTCTTAATAAGAAATTTTTTTGAAAAAGGAAACATCTCTTCCTTGTCAGATTTGAGCAGTTATTTCAGAGAGATGTGACAGATTTTTGGGCAATTAACCGTCCATTTTGAGTAATAGAAAGATCACATTCGGTTTGGTCCTTTATATAAGGGTTTCTTCCTCTTGTCTCTCTCACACGATTTCTCTAACTCTTCTTCATCTTCTTGGCTGTTATTTCTTGTCTTTGTTTTTTTTTTTTTTGAGTTATAGATACCATGGTGAGGACCAGAGGAGCACACTCAAAGAAAACTCCAACCAATCTCTCGAATCCTCTGTCTGAAACACCTGACAGCACAGCCTTGCCTTCTGCCTCTGCTCTTCCCAAGTCCGTCTCGACGCCTAGTTCATCTGCGGGGACAAAACCCAAAATGAAGCCGTGTAAGCAGACAACTTCGGTTCTCACGGCGACCCCTCTGGTGTTCCCCGATGTTGATGCTGCTGTCCCTGTGTCGTCACCACCACCTAAAGGGGTGGTGACCGAAAAGGAATCTGTTATTCCTTCTTCTCAGAGCGCTCCAACCAAAAAGACTAGGGCATCCGAAAAAGGGTCTATCGAACCCTCTCCACCAAAGAAGTCGTCTCTCCCACCGAAGACAAATGCCAAAGGTTTTTTGAAGAGGAAAACGCCCTCCGATTCGACTGTCTCTCCTTTATCCTCGGTCAAGAAACGTCTCAAGGACAACCCACCATCACCGTCCACTTCTGAGGCAGATGAAGAAGAGGAAACAGTGGCTGAAGAATCCACAGAAGATATCCCAGACAAAGTGCCCTCTGACAAAGAGCTGTCTCAGGAACCTGAAGAATCAGCCACCGACTCTGAGCCAAGGGAAGAGGAAGATGTTGCGTTGTCTGATCCAGATGTGGACACAGTCTCAAGCCCTGTCGCCGCTGTTCCCAGTTCTGTGGTAACAAAACCCTCATCCAAGGGAAAAGGCAAGAAACCCATCTCTCGGTCTGGTACTCCTCTTACTAAGTCAGTGGTAAAATTTCAACCTCACTCTTATTCCTTCTGTTATAATGATAATGAACGAGATATGATGTTGTATGCCCATCGTAAGTTCCTTCCCGAGAGGAATTTTGTTCTTAGTGATCATAGGTCCTTCGGAGTTCTCATCTTGCTTCAAACCCGTGAGTGGGTTGGGTCCCTGGTGAAGCTTTCTGGCTATGTTGAGCGTGTTGTGAAGGAGTTTTATGCCAATCTTACCCATGATGTGCTTGTTCCAAAGTCCCCTCACTTCGAAAAGGTTTATGTCCGCGGACAATGGTACTCCTTCGCTCCTAAAGATATTGCAATCGCACTCCAAATTCCGATTGCAACTGTTGAAGACCAAGCTGCTGAAACACTTGATCGCGATGAAGTGTTGTCCGAGCTCGTGGGACAACGAATGCAGTGATCCCCCAACACTGTTCTGCTGGTCACCAACCTGACAAATATGTATGCTGTGCTCCACAAGTTTGCCACTTCAAACTGGAAGCCTACATCTCACACTAACACCATTTCTTTTGACCTGGCCGCCTTCCTCTATAAAGTTGGCACAGGCATAGAAGTTGATCTGGCGAAACACATTTTTGATCAAATTGTTGGTTTCCGCAGGGGTAATCGTAAGTCTCTTAATTTGCCCTTTCCCCATCTCATTTATAAAATTCTTAGCATGCAGAATAATGACATCAAACTGGAGACCGAAGACTTGGTCCTAGCCACTACTGCCGTTTCATTCCGATCAGGTGGCCCTTCAAATGAGACTGGCGAAGCACCAAGCGCCAAGAAAGTGAAGCCTCAGTCCCTCAATTTCGTATCTGAGGACCTGCCCCCTGATTCTGTCCCAACAGTTTCACCTGCTGTGGCTACAGAATTGGCATTCCTTCGTTCTAGTATGGCTGATCTTCACACAAAGTTTGATATCATCCAGCAGTCCATTCAAGACCTACTGATGCTTGCCACCCGTGTTTCAAATTCTTGACCACTGTTTTTATTTTATTTGTTTATTTTGCCATACAACATTGGTCTTTTGGGGTCTTTTATATTTTTCTTTGGTACTTTGACAGACAAATAGGGGGAGAAGCACTCCTGGTTTATTTTTTATTAAGTTTTTGTGAACATCAAACTCTGGACCCTCTACTTTTTGAGGGGGAGTTTTTTTTATGATTACTTGTTTTTGATTACTTGTGCTTACTTGTGCTTTTTCGCAGGGGGAGTTTTATTTGGTAATCACTAACTTGTTTTTCTTGCAGGAGTGTTATATTAATTTTTCCTTCCAAAGTGCCAAAGGGGGAGATTGTAAAATCCCGATTTTGAGGGATTTGTTTCTATTTTTAGTTTATTGGCATTTTTGGTTTTAGTCAAAATTAATATTGTATTTATTAATTAAATCCTGTTTATTGTGTATTATTCTCTGCTGTAATGTCTCTTTCCGTATATAGAATAAATCTGGAATTATCTTGGAAATATTCTTGTCATATATTCTTTTTGTCTCGGTTAGGAAAGTCTGGGTATTTTTTGGTTCCAGCAGAATCCGGTTCTGTCTAAACAGGTGGATATTTACCTTATTTAGAATTATCTTGTGCATCAAGTAATTAATGGTAAATATTCGTTATTTATGCTTTTGTTTCTCTATAAAAGCTTCTGACCTAGACGATTAGGTTATCACTTCAGAGATTGATTTCATATTTTGTTGAAGTGCCGTTTTCATGTGTAGAGAGCTTTTGTCCTAGAGCTCTTTGTGTTTTGTTTTCTATTTTTCTTGCATATGTTTGTTAACTGTTTTGCAGGTAAAACTCTCAAGGACACTTTGTTTAAGAGCTTCGGGAGAAGCTTGTAGTGTGAGTCACTCTTCGGGATGATTAGTGCACGGACCAGAAGTTGAAGGGAGTTCAAGTTTCTGAGTCATTTGGAAGTGTTATTAGGAAGTGTCAAATTGCTGGGATTGCGAAAATTTAAAGAGGGAGTCTTTAAGATTGTATAAGTCAATTGGTGATTGTAATTTGAATAATTCTTATCTAATAAACTTCATTCTCTGGGCGTGGCCCCGTGGATTAGTAACAACCTGCAAAGGTTGTTGATACCACGTAAAAATTCGTGTGTCATTTATTTTTACGTTTCTGATTAAGTAATTCTGTTTACACATATCATACATTTGTTTAAGCATTTCCGCAATCTGTTAAAACGTGTTTTTACATACATCCTTGGATTAATTATTTGAATTAACCAATTAATTTAATCCAAATAAGAGAATTTCAAATATTATTAATGGCGCATTCAAGGAAAACTCCTATAACAAACACCTTTCTATTTACAGCCCCATGAAAGTTGGCGCAAAACTCATAAACCAGTGAGCAATTGGCCTTTGGCATCTTATCATCCACAAACAGTTGCCAACCACGGCGGAGAATTTCATTCTAATAATATTATAAGTTTCATTAAGGTACAATTCTTCTTTAATGTCCATCCCGCGCTCTTGAATGACTAGCCGCTAGGATAGCCTTTAATAAAGATCATGGGCATCCTTGTTAATTAATTGCGTGGGATCATACGCTAAAATTGGTTGAGGTGCTGGCGAGTTTGGCTGAGGTTGGGGTGGTTGGGAACGGGATGATGAAGGGCGACTAGTGTTCTTTGAAGAGGCTGCCCTAGTTTGTTGTTTCCTTGGTCCCATCCTCACACAATTGATCAAAAATGGCACACAAAAATTTTGGCAGTGCTTCCCCTAAATTTCTACAATTTCCTCACTAGATACTCCCAAAAATTTCAACCAAAAACACCAATTATACTAACAAACAGTCTAACAATCCAATACAATCCCTTAATAAAAAGTCACTTCAAAGAAAACTTCGAAAAGAGGAAACTTACTAGCCTTGAAATCTGAATGTGTGCCCACTCTTGAATCTCGTTCAATTCTTCAATTAGCACCAATATAAACAAAAATTAGGGTAAGGGTAAATAAAAGAAAAGAAGAGAGAAATTCATTTGGAGTAGGAATTAGAAATGAGGAAGATGGGTTAAAGGAATTTGAAATAGAAGAAAATAGGGAATTTATTTTAGAGCTTTTTCTTAAGAAAACTTATTTGGGAATGGAAAGATTTGAAAAATGAGTGATATGCCTATGAAAATATGATTTTAAAACCAATTCCCTCTGTCTGACACAGGCGTCCCGCGACCGAGTTTCTTCAAGTTGCGCCACGCATCAAAATCCTCCAGTAGTCTTGTTTCCAGGCACTGCGACTCAGATCTTCAAGTCGCGGCCTACCCCTATGTTTACAAATTCCTTGCTCTCTGTTTCATCCTAGGGTCGCGACTCATAAGCCCAAGTCGCGACCTGCCCCTCCTTCGAATTTAAAATAGCTCTCTGACTTGTGTAATGTTGCGACTTGCTAGTCCATGTCGCGACTTGGCCCAATGACTAATTGAAAAACAAATTTTTTCACGATTTTTACAAACTTTTATACTTAAAAATAAATAAAATGAAAATAACTAAACTTTACAAATCCAAAATAACATTAAATAAAATTGTCCACTAATAATAAAAAACTAAAAAAAAATATAGGAGTGCCTCCTATAGCACTGTCGTTAACGTCATTTAGCTAGACGTTGAACACCACATTTAAAGGGGTTCCAAAACCATCACTAATTTACACTTTTCCACCGGTCCTTCCAAATAATGCTTTAACCTTGGTGGATATGTAGGCTTGTTTTGCATTGGTTCTCCGCTTGAACTAGCTCCTTGACCCCCCCCCCCCCCCCCCCCCATGAGATGTTTGGATGTTGCCTCCACCCTGGATTATAAGAGTTTGAATATGGGTTATTACAGTTGGCATTTTGATTCCCCACATAACAAACCGAAGCGGGATTTGAAGGGCAACTCTCAAATGTGTGTCCATTTCCACAAGTATACCAGTCACTTTTCGACTTGTTGAGGCTCTAGCATTGGATCATTGATAATTGTTGCTAGCTATCCTCTCCAAAATTTCATAGGCTTCATTGTAGGACTTAGAGAGATTAGCCCCATTAGCTGAAGCATCTAACACCATGCGAGTGGAAGAATTGGGCCCACTATAGAATGTTTCCATTTGTATACAATGCGGGATCCCATGGTGTGGGCACTTCCTCAATAAATCCTTGAATCTCTCCCATTCTTCACAAAATGATTCACCTTCCAGCTGCTGAAATGACATGATTTCATTGCGAAACTTGGCATTTTTGGTAGGAGGAAAGTACTTTATCAAGAATTTTTCAGCCAACTCATTCCATGTAGTCACTGAGTCAGTAGGAAGGGTGTTTAGCCAAGCTTTAGCTTAATCCATTAAAGAGAAAGGGAACAATTTCAACCTTAGGGCCTCGTCTCTCACTCCTTGTAGCTTGAAAGAATCACTCACCTCCAAAAATGAACGAAGATGAAGATGCGGATCCTCAGTGGGCAGCCCACTAAATTGACCCACTGTTTGCAACATTTGGAACATCACGGGCTTTAACTCGAATTGGGGTGCTTGAATTTCAGGCCCCGAATTGAGCTCATTGACCATGGGGGCAGCATACTCCCTTATGGTTCTCTCTCTATCATCATCCATAGCAATCGCATTAGTGACATTATTAGCACCCTTAACTCCTTCAACCTCTTTAGCCATATTAAGGCGACTTTGAGCCCGTTGTTCCCTTAGTCTTCTTCTAACTATTCATTCAATCTCAGGGTCAATAGGAGCTAGTTCAATGTCTTCTTGCTCATTCATACAGTAAATCACCTGAGAAAACACAAGAGCAAGCAAACAAATTCAGCTTAATAAAGAAAAATAAATTGCATGTAATTGATATTACAAAAATTTCTATTCCAATCACCGGCAACAGCGCCAAAAACTTGTGATAAATTAATATTTGATTTTAAAAACTCAAGTGCACATAATCACAATTATAAGTAGATCGTCTCCACAGGGATTGCAAAATAGAAAATAAGCAAAACAATTACTAAACAACTTAAAACTACTAAAAATCAAATGTGTTGTTTTTAGGCTAAACCAAATATTAAAATAGATGGAAATACTGAAATTAAAACTGAACTATACAAGAAAATTGAAAGAAATATATGGATTGTAAAATGGACTTGAATTATTGATTCCCCCTATATTAATCATCCTGAAAAGATTGCGGCAGCAATATTCTAGCAAAACTCTCAGGTTAACAAGAATTCATTAAACACTCATAAAACTTTCCCAAATTTTATGACATTAATTCATTTACCTAATTAAACATATTCCTATGCAAAATCTGATTTAAGAATGCAAATTCAAAGTTTAATTCTCAAAAGTTACACAAGGCAAATAACACATCCCTATGTTACTTACTAACATAATCTAACCTAGATTATGACTTGTGTCATCCAAGTTCTTCCTATTATATTTAATCTTTCTAGCATTAAACATAATTAAATATCTTGTCATTGCTAGCCAAACAACAACAAGAAATTAATATAAGCACAATTTAATGAACAAGAGAGATTTTACTAAAATAAAGTGCAAGAAATTACTAGACTATAACATAGGGTTCATCAACAATTCAAGCCACCTAAAAATTAGTTCATGGCTGAGTTAATAAACATTAATCCACAATCAATACAACCCATAATATTCAGATTCAGAAATAACCATAGAAAATATAAAAATGAAGTTTAGAAATTGAAGAAAGAACAAATCCAATTGATGCTTGAGCTTCTCCTTTTTCATCCCCCTTCCTTCTAGCTGATTTATGGTTTTTCTTTCTTCTTCTTGCTGGTTTTTCTTTCCAAAAATGGATGCCTCTCTCAAAATTCGGTTGATTCTCTATATGTCTATTCTAGGTTTCCCAAATTGGTCCAAAAAGTACCATATTACCCCTCTTCTTGGTAAAAAACGTGGGTCTCCTCTTTTTGGCATTTACTCTCAATTTTTTACTCATACTTTCTGTACATGCCACCTCAGCCACTATTCTGTAATGACCCAACTACTCTAGACTTTGGACCATTAATGACTACTATACATAGACACTAATTTTTTATAAAACTTACAAGTGAAATAATCATAATCTTCATTAAAAACTTGTAAAACAAATGTTAAACTACATAAAATTTAAAGTAGGATATGGGATCCTATTGTTTTTAAAATAAAAACATAACATAATTTTAAATAAATGGATTACATAATAAAGTGCGGAAAATACATATAAAATTTAAAGAGACTTCATCCTCGAATCGAACGCTCGGTCCATCGATTCTATCCCGCCTCAATACACATCCCCAAGCTTCCAAGAATCTTTCCCGCCACCAAAGCTATTTTCCTGCACATATAAACATAAAGGAGTGAGCCTAATGCCCAGCAAGGAAAACCTAACATGTAAATCATATACATAAAATTCATATCGCAACATATACTAAAACATATCATAAACATATATCACATATACTATAATGGCCATTATTAACTGGGGCTTGTAAACTAAACAAGTCATATGCCCATTAGATTTGTGGGGCTTGCTAGCTAAGCAAGTCATATGCCCATAAATTTATTGGGGCTTGTTAGTTATACAAGTCATATGCCCAAGTCTACAACATACATAATGTTATCCCCAAAAATTGGAGATCGATGATGTGGCAATAGAGGTGACAAGTGGAAGTACATGGTCCGTAAAAGACACATTAAATAGTCAATAAATACATTGACTCCTCAGAGTTGTGATAAAATTTTGACTGGCTTGAAAAGTGTCATGACCGACCAAGCATGACCTTGTCCGACCAGTCATGACATTACTGCCCAGGAGTGATATTGCTGCCCAGTAATAACTTTGCTGCCCAGAGTGCCATGTTAGAGGAGAGACATGGCATGCTAGACCAGAGTGCCATGTTAGAGGAGAGACATGGCATGCTAGACCAGAGTGCCATGTTAGAGGAGAGGAGTGCATGTCCTACCAGCATGCACATGTCCTACCAGCACTTGCATATGTCCAGCATGCATGTGTCCTACCAGCATGTGGTCCTACCAGCAAATGTATGTCCTACCAGCATGCACATGTCCGACCAGCAAGTATATATCCTACCAGCTAAGTGCGTGACTATCCAGTAGAGGTGTGTTCGACCAGCTTGAAGGAGATATGGATCAACTAGATAGAGGAGGACTAAGTCAAGATTCCCAAAAACGGCTTCAACAAGAACCGGTCTTGGCACACGGGAATATCTCATTTTTCCCACAAATTGGGTGTTCTGTTAAATTTTGAATATTTTTGTAATTTATATATAAGAAATATAATGAAATATCCCGTTTCTAGGGGATATCAGATGTATGATCCTAAGCCTATAAATATATGGCTTATGGGATGGGAGAGGGGTTTTTTCTTCTTTTGAGACTTTTTGGGAAATTTTGGGTCTGAGTTTTCTAGAGAGAGAAAGTGCTTGCATCTGAAAGAATTCTTGTATTCTTGTAATCTGTACTGAAGAAACTCAGTTGGCTCAGTTCATCTGATCTTGAGTACAGATCTATAATCACAACTCTAAGTGGATTAGGCTATTACCAACATATTGGGGCTGAACCACTATAAAAATTGTGTGTGTTATTTACTTTCTTTTCAAAACCGTCTGTGTCGTTTGAATTCTCTTGAAGGTTTGTCGTTTTTTACATTCTCACGTCGTTGGCCAAAAACGCGGTCAACACATAATATAACATATAACATAACACATAAATCATAAGATAACATACAACATAACATATCAAATCCTATCCTATTTTCCTTACCAAATATACCGGGATATGTGAACAGGTTTGGGACCTTGGGACACTCCTAAAAACCATCAAAGGAAGGTGAGTATACTTAAAGAAAAAGGGATGAAAATAATGAAAGAACTATACCATCGAAAGATACTTACCAAGAACCTTATGTTCAAGATCTTAGATTTCCTAACCAAGAATAAAGAATAAAGTTAGGATGTTGAGTAGAAAACTATAAGAACTTAAGGAAAACAATACCAAAATGAACTAGAGTTTGGAATACCTTGAATGCTTCTATGACTGATCTAAACCTTGAATTGAAAAATACTATGAACCTTACTTCCCGAGTGTTTAGTAAGCTTATAATCCCCAACCCAAGTGTTTAAGCACTCAAAAATAACCTAGCAGCTTGTAGCCTTTGAACTTAGCTTGATGAATGAATAAATGGCTGGGTACTAGGTCTTATTTATAGAGTTCAAGAATGAAAAGATCTTCATTTAACTTTAATAAAATAATGGCTTTTTAAGTGAAAAATATTTGAATTATCCTTCAGCAGAGGCTGAAGACTCAATTAGAAAGATGCTGGACTTATCAAGAGCTTAAAGATTAAAATGAGAACGTTTTCAAAATCATTCAAAAATCCATCAAAGGAGCCGATATATCGCCTGGGCCAGTATGCCTGAGGCTCGTCGAGGTGATCGTGCGAAGTTACGTGTTTTTCGTATCCCCGTATTGCGATATATCGCCCCCTATAACTGCGATATATCAGCATACGCTGAATATTTAAACACGAAATTGCACATTTTCAGCCTAATTTGAATTGAGTAAACAGCCTTGACTAAGTCCTCTAACGATTTCAAAGTTGCTGACAGACCCTAGGATATTCAAATATTACTCTTAATAAACCTATTCCTCAAAAATACTTAATTATCATTTTCTTCCATTTTCAGATCCTAACTTATTGTTATGGCTTTTTGGTTAGGTGTTTAAGTTTCTTTAAACTTAAGGTTTTTGGTAAGTTTCTACTTTGATGTTTTAGTTCTCTTTTTCATCTCCTTTTTCTTTAGAAACTCATGGTTTTTACTGTTGGTTTTAGGAGTGTTCCAATTCCGCTCTTGCCTCCAATATCCCAGTTTTTGGTAAGGAAAGTAGGTTAGATTATATGTGCTTATATGATGTGTTATGATATGTTTATATGCTATGATATGTGCTATGTATATATGTGTAAATATGTTTTGTAGTCACTTGGGGCTTATAGTTGCTTAGATAGCAAACCCCAAGATTTTTATCATTATCGTGGTTTAGAGTTATGATTTACCCTACCCAGATTAGTAGACTGAGGACCTAGATGGGTTATCATATACTACCTTGTGATCTAACCGACCTTAATTAGTAGACTGAGGACCTAGATGGTTTTATCACATGCCACGATAATGAGTTAATGGCCATTAATATTGTAGTCATATAAGATATACATTTTTATGTCATATGTTTTATAGTATATGTTTTATGATATAGTCTTATGATTTATGATTTATGATATATGTTTTTAGTAGATTTTCCTTGCTAGGCATTAGGCTCATTCCTTTTATTTTAGATGGTGCAGGAAAATGAACTTTGAAGGTGGGACAGATTCGTGGCAGCTTGGCATGTGTATTGGGGATGGATAGATTGAGTGGACTGTGGGAAGATCGAGGTTGACGTTGTTTAAAGTCTTTTAATTTATGTTTTATGTATTTCCGCGCTTAGTATTTAAAAGATTGATTAAAGTTTATGTTTTTATGTTTTATGTACTAAACAATGGGTACCCATACCTTATTTTGTATTTCGTACCGTATTTTGAATTTTTAATAAAGTTCTAATATTTTATGTATGTATGTATTCCAAAATAGTAGTTATGTTTAGTAGTTTTTAATGGTCCAAGGTCCAGAATTAGTCGAAGCATTACAAGTCCATGGTCCCCGAGTCACCTCTCTACTACATAGTATAGGGTGTGAATGTCTATGACAAATAGATCTGACTTATTTGCAAGGGAATTATATTTTTTGAAGCAAAGATATCATTATTAGATAATTATAAGTAATTAATTAGTTAATATTTTTTATTTGGAAAAAAACTATGTAATAGTTAAAGAGAATGTTAATTAATTTTGAATCAACCAATATTGGAGAGAATGATTTAATTTATTATGAGATAATAATTTCATTAAGTTTTGAAGATAAAGTTAATTTTTAATTTACTGATATTTATATACGTTTGAAATAATAATTTATTTTAAATACATAAATATTTATATTTTTGAATAAATAACATAAATTAAATAATTGCAAAATATCATGTGGCATTACAGAGCCACACACAAATCACTATGCAAGTACAGTTTATAGGGCGCACATACGGGGGTGGGAGCCAATGCAGTGGTTGTTAGGATTTGTTAAAATACAAAGCTTAATTAGTTTTACACAAGCTAGGTGTAAAATACTAAATGGTTTTAGATAGTGAAGATCTCAAATTAGACATTGTGTTTTATGCATTAAAAATTTGTATTTTTTTGGTCCAAAGTGATACATTGAGGTATCTAAAGATGTCCAAAAAGTTTGGGATTTGTTGGAGGGGTTTAAGGTTAATTTTGAGATTATTGACCAAAGCATGTGGCGTTGCGTCACCTCCTAGGAGGTCATGCTTCGCTTAAAGTCGTTTTGAGAAACTCATTAGGTGACGCGCCACCTCACGTGTTTGTTTAGATACGTGTTTTAAACTCCAAATGATGTGTTCAAAAGCTCTAATCCTATTTATTAGACTTAATGATGGTGCTTACACTATAAAATAATTCTCTTATAGTTTTGATAGACTTGATCACTCTCTCAAATCTCTCTCTAACCTCTTTCTCTCTCTCTAGCTTTCAAGAACATAAGTTTTCTCCAAGAAAGTCATAAATAAAGTGTTTGCCATTGAGAATTTTAAGGTTTGTTCAATCTTAATTATCATTTCCTCTTCGAAAGGCCTCAAGCATCCTCGAGTATAAGCCTTGTTTTGATTTCCATCAAAGAAGAAGAAAGTTCAAGTGGTGTTCCGAAAGGGTTTTGAAGCTTTCAAGATGATCCAAGAGTTTGGTCTACAAACTAGGGTTTGCATTCTCTATCTCATTCTTTAGTTGGTCTTTGTCAAGGGAAATTGTGTGTAGATTCTTAATATTATGGTGGTGTAATCTCACTCTCTCCAACATTCAAATTCTCTATTTTCTGAGATACATCATCATGGAGGAATCTTCTTCTATTTCGATAATGAAATTAATGACACAAGACTTTGTTAGATCGGGTAGATTTGATGAAAATAACTTTGTTCGTGGGCAAGAAAATATTAGGTTTTTTCTAACTACTCCCAAGTTGTTCTTCATCCTAGACAAGGTGTAAAGGCCATAGAACCGACCAAAGAAGATGACACTCAAAAAATCATCAAAGAAAGGAAGAATCATGAAGAGATGAACTAATATGTAAGGGTCACATTCTCAATGCTCTCTCGCAAAGGTTGTATGATCTCTACACCAACACAAAGACCTCTAAGGATATTTTGGAAGCTTTGGAAAAAAAATTCAAAGAAGAAGAAGCAAAAAAATTCCTTATTACTCAATATATGGAAATTAAGTTTTATGATATGAAACCTCTTCTACCACAAATACATGGATTACAAATAATTGTAAATAAGCTTTCTACCTTTAATATTGTATTTCTAGAGCAATTCCTTGTTGGTGTCATAATAGTCAAGTTGCCTCCATCTTGGAGGGGTTATAGAAAGAAAATCTACAAAAGAATGAGGAGATTTCCTTGGAGGAAATTCTCAAACAATTGAGGATTGAGGAGGAATCCCGTTCTAGAGATAAGAACGTGGAAGAGTCTAATGGGAAGACTTCTAAAGCCAATGTTGTGGCTAATCCTCCCAACAACAACAAAGGCAAAGGAATTGGGAAGCCCAAAGGCAAGGGTTACAAATCCTTGTGAGCTAAAAAGAATGAAGGCCAATTCAAGAGTTCCAAAGGACCTTGTTTTGTGTGAATGACCATTTTTCTAGGGATTGTAGGTTTAAGAGTAACAATAATAATAAAGCAAGAGTCAAATCAACTAAAGAAGAAGAGTTAGTGAAAACACTGAGTGAGATAAAATCCATACATGGAAAGGTAAATGGATGGTGGTATGATACTTGTTCTACCATCCATGTTACTTATGATAGAACTCTAAGAGAGACCTTTGAGACTTCAAAGAAAGGGCATGAAATCCAAATGTGAAATGAGAAAAGGGCCAAGGTTGAAGGAAAGGGAAAATTTGATATATTCTTCACATCCGACAAGAAGGTTCTACTCATCAATGTTTTGTATGTACCAGAAAAGAGTAGAAACCTTGAGAGTGATAATTTCTTGGTAAATCAAGAATTAGGGTTTTGATAGATTCTGACAAGCTCACTTTATATAAGGGGAATGTTTTTGTGGGGAAGGGATATGCTTGTGATGACATGTTCAAACTTTGTACCTCTATTGATGATTTGAACAATAAAGTTTCTAGTTCTTCTTGTTATATGTTTGACTTAAATTCTATTACTTAGTGGCATGTTAGACTTGTACATATAGGATTTAGCACAATTAAAATAACAACAAAATGTTGATTAATTAATTGTGATAATGTTGAACATGATAAGTGTGAACTATGTGTTAAATCTTAAATGGTCAAGAAACATTTTCCTAGTGTTGATAAAAATTGTAAATTGTTAGATTTGATACATAGTGATTTATGTGAACTAAATGGAATGTTAATAAGAGGAGGAAGTAGATATTTTATTACTTTTATCGATAATTGATGTAGCTCCACATATGTATACTTTCTTATAAAGCGGAAGTTGAAAATCAATTGGAAAGGAAAATAAAAATGCTTAGAAGTGATAGGAGTAGTAAATATTTTTCAAATGATTTTAACTTGTTTTGTGAAGTGCATGGGATAATACATGAATGTACAACCCCATATACTCCACAACAAAATGGTATAGTGGAAAGGAAAAATAGAACATGTAATGTCCTGCTAATTAGGGCCTGTTACCATGTGTGTTTAAAATTAGTGTTGGACTCGCTAGATGAGTCATTTGGGCTAAAACATGTGATTAAGCCACTAAAGGTTCACATAAAAATTTTGGTCAAGAAGTAAACATTTTCATTAAAAAAACTTTAGTCTTTACGTGGGATCCCAAAACACAAGTTTAAAAGTTTGTTACAACCCAAAGATTATAAAGTAACCTAGCCTAAGCGGCAAAACAGGGTCCAACCCTAGCTCCCTTGTGATATCTCGGCTGTTACGATCGAGCGGACTGCATATGTAGACACCACCGCTATTGCTCTCCAACTCATGGTTGGACAAGCTTCTCCTTACCCTAACCTGCACCACAAAGCACCTGTGAGCCAAAAGACTTAGCAAGAAAATATATTCAAACAATTCACATAGTATAATAGTATGCTTAGCAATAATAATTTGAAACTAAGCATAAACACTGTACAGATAAGCGCCCATAGGGTCACACAAGTGCGTGTTGCACTCCCATTTATTCATACTGCATTTGAGCCAATCAAGTGCTTAGTGTACTCCCGGGGTGGCCTAGCCAAGGCAGCCTGCGGTCAACGTGCATAATGTCGGTCACGACTCATAAGCCTAGTCTTGCAGATACAACAGATACAATGCATAGAAATAAACCAAGTATGCCTTTGATTAGTGGGTCAAAATTTAACCAGATACAACAAACAGATCCTCGGCATATAAACGACCATAACAAACAATCACATAATATATTCATCATACAAACAGATACAATGCATTGCAATACATTAAAATAGATATACATAGGCATAATCATAATCATGCGCTTTACAGGGCCAATGCCCAATCAAGACTATATCAAGAATTTGGGACAAGCCCAAATCATGTACATCACATGCTGGGTGCAATTTTCAAAAACCTTATTGGGGCTCAAAACTCCTTAACCGCCACAGCCCCAAGCCCCTATGCTGCGGTCCGCCCAAAGTCAGAGGCTCCAACCTCCCCTTTTACTAAACACGCATCATGGCGCTGCCTAACAGGCACTGCGGCGCAGCCTCGCGTCAGAGCCCTTCCCTAGCCCCTGGGTTCAAGAGGGCCGGGACACCCCAAGAACAGGGTCACGGCCCGTCCCTTAAAACCCATAATTCTTGAGTTTTCCTTCAACCAAGCCCAATCAAAATCACCAAAAATTAAACCTAAAACCTTTATTCAATTCCCATACACAGATTCGACATTTTTCTAGCAACAAAACCCAACTCAAAACATGATGGAAAACTCATCAAAACCCAAAAATCCAACAAAGCCTAAATTCCTAGAAAATCTTCAACCACCTGAATTTAACCTCAAAATCAAAGCAAATTCTTACCTCCAATGGCTGGATTAATGTCCCAAGTTTCTCCTAGCTTAATCCTAGACACTAAACCTTCAATTCCCAAGCTCTGTTTCCTCAAATTCTAAAAATTCCTAAGTCACCAAGGAGAGAGAGAGAGAGCTTCCTTTAATTTTTGAGTGTTTCTTTTCTTTTCTCTACAGCTTCCCAACCTAGTTGAGTCAAGCCCAAAGCCTACAAAAAGACCTAATTGCCCTTAAACCCAAATTTCCTCCCCAATGATTTCAAGGGCACTTTGGTCAATTACAATCATTCCCTCTTATTTTTAATAAACTCCCCATATCCAAATAAATCCCAACTATTTCCAAGTAACAACCATTTAATCTCCCATTACCCGACCAATCCCGATAAGGTGTAAATTACCAAAATAAGCCCAGGCTCACCCCGAGCTGGGTATTTGACCCCGTTGTGACTTTTCCGCTAACTTGCTCATTAGGATCGACTCGTGCCGAATAACCCAAATATATCCACATAATAATGTGGTCTCAATCATACACACACAAATTTATAATTATACCCTCAACGGGTCAAAATTATGAAAATGCCCCTTTTATAAGAAACAGGCCCATATGCATATTTAATACTTCTAAACATGCAAGCACAATTGTATTATAATATAATTTACATAATGACATACTCATAACACATAAGCTCACAATTAATACAGTTATTGCCTCCCGACCCCTTATTCCAGGCATTAAGCCACATTAGGGAATTTGGGGCGTTACAGAACATTTCTTGAAATTATTAATGCTATGCTATTACATTCAAAATTGAGTTTTAATTTTGGGGGCAAAGCCCTGTTATCCGCATGTCATATTTTGAATCATATTCCCATGAAGAAAAATAATATATCTCCATATGAGCTATGGAAAGAAAAGAAACCAAATATTGGTTATATTAAAGTGTGGGGGTGTCTTTCTTATTGCAAGACCGCAGATCATAAAAGGACCAAGTTAGGTCCAAGGGTTATAAGATGTGCATTTGTGAGATACGCCTTAAATAACAAAGCTTATAGATTATTACACTTGGAGTCTAATGAAATAATTGAATCAAGAGAGGTTGAATTCTTTGAGAATATGCCTTGTGATGACAATAAATCAAAATAACAAATTCAAATTAGAGGGCCTCAAGAGGAGACTCCTAAATTGGTTAATAAACAACCTTTATTGCATAGAAGAAGCCAAAGGCTCAAAGACTTGGGATCAAGTGAGAAGTTCTCTCAAGTAGAAACATTATATCTTATAGAAGGAAACAATGAGAAAGTTACTTGGAAATATCCAATAGTACTTCAAATAGAAGATGATCCCAAAACTTTGAAAGAAGCTATGCCTTCAAGAAACTCTGCTTTTTTAAAGGAGGCAATAAATTATAAAATTGATTCAATTATGTCTAACCATACTTGGGAATTGGTTGAACTTCCCAAAGGGTCTAAGCCAATTCGATGCAAATGGGTATTAGAAGGAAATGGCATACGATGGCACCATACAAACTTATAAGGCTGGATTAGTAGCCAAGAGATTCAAACAAAAGGAGGGAATAGATTATTTTGACACATATGCATTGGTAGCAAGAACCACTTCTATTAGATTGTTATTTTCCTTATCATCTATATATAACCTTTATGTTCAACAAATGGATGTCAAAATGGCATTCATAATAGTGGGAATTTTGTATTGAGTCAAACCCATTATGTAAAGAAAGTGCTTGACAAATTTATTCATCTCAAAATCAAAGACGCGAATACATCATTTGATTCAAACATGAAGTTTGAAAAGAATGAAGGAAGAGGAATAGCTCAATTGGAATATGCAAGTGCAATAAGAAGCCTAATGTACGACGCTCAGTGTACTAGAGTGCACATTTCATATGCAGTTAGTAAAGTTAATAGGTTTTCTAGCAATCCAAGTATAAAGTATTGGAAGGTTATTCAAAGGGTTCTAGGATACCTTAAGAGTACCAAAGAATATAGCCTTCACTATTCAAATTTTCCTAGGATATTGAAGGATATTCTAACGCTAGTTTGATATTAGGAATGGGAGACAATCCATCCACCACAGATTGGGTGTTTACTCTTCGAGGATGTGCTATCTCTTGGGGTTCCAAGAAACAAACTTGTATATCATACTCAACCATGGAAGCAGAGTTTATAGCTCAAGCAGCAACAACAAAGAGGTTGAGTGGCCTAGGGTTCTCATGTTGGATATCCTTTTTACCGCGAATATTGTATCGATGATCTCGATACATTGTGATAGTCAAGCTACTCTTGCTAGAGTATATAATAATGTGTACAGTGAGAAGTCTAGACATATAAGTCTAAGATATGAATATGTGAGACAATTGATTCAAGATGGAATCATGTCAATCTCGTATGTTAAAATAAGTGAGAACTTCGTGGATCCATTTACAAAACCTCTTGTGAGAAGGTTAGTAAGTTCCATTTCAAAAGGGATGTGACTGAAACTCCTAGAACAAAAGATTCATGAATGATGGCAACCCAACTCCAACCTTGTTAATATCAAGGGAAAGAGTTCAATGGATAAGAACAAGTCATTGATAAGTGGATTGTTTCAATACTAAGACAATTGTGAGTTTCATCCAAGATGGTTAGTTTTTGTAGCTGCCGAGGGAAGGTTAAACCAAGGTTTTTTTAATGAAGTTCAGTCAAGTGCAATAAGCATCTATATAGGTAGCAAAGATGTTGTAAGAAATTCACCTATGTGAACTTAGACGTCGTGCCGCCTCTCATGGGAGTTGGAGTTTCTCCTCGAAAAGTTCATGAAAGGATGAGCACATGGCCATTTAAGGGCTCAGCAAGAAAAGTGGGAAAATGAATGATCTAGTGGAGGTGTGTTAGATATCACTGGTTTTATCATAAGGAATACTTGGTTCAAACTTTTTAAGAAACGAATGATTTCGATAAGACTTTGTGGTATTTTTACTAAGGTAAAGTTCAAGTCGAAAGGCACTTTATTTTAGGCAATAACATTGTTTTGAGCTAGAGGAAGATGTTTGTATTTTAACCAAGTGCGAGAATGTTAGGATTAGTTAAAATACAAAGCTCAAGTGGTTTGACACAAGCAAGGTGTAAAATACTAAATGGTTTCACATAGTGAAGATGTGAAATTTGACTTTGTGTTGTAGGCATTAAAAAATTGTTTTTTTTTTGGATCCAAAGTGTTACATTGAGGTGTCTAAGGATGTCCAAAAAGTTTTGGAGCATTTGGAGGGTTTTAAGGTCAATTTGAAGAGTTTTTACCATAGCGTGTGGTATTTTGTCGCCTCCTAGGAGGCGATGCATCGCCTGAAGCCTTAGGGTTTTGAGAAACCCAGCAGGCCACACATCGCCTGCTAGTCGCATACTAGCATGTGATGCATTGCCTGACGTGTCCGTACATATACTTGTTTTAAACTCCAAATAATGTGTCAAAATCTATAATCCTATTAGTTAGACTTAATGACGGTACATACACTATAAAAAGATTCTCTTATAGTTTTGATAGACTTGATCACTCTCTCAAATCTCTCTCTCTCTCTAGCTTTCAAGATCATAAGTTTTCTCCAACAAATTCATAAATAAAGTGCTTGTCTTTGTGAATTTTAAGGCTTGTTCAATCACAATTCTCATTTCCTCATAGAAAGGCCTCAAGCATCCATTAGTGTCTAGGAAATAGAGATTTTGGACAGCGATACTCCTCGTGTATAAGCCTTGTTTTGATTCCCATCAAAGAAGAAGAAAGTTCAAGTGACGTTCGAGAAGGGTTTTGAAGCTTTAAAGAAGATCCAAGTAATGCTAGAGACCACAGTACAATGACTACTCCATGTCAGATACCACCACCTACGTCCCGATTGTAATGTTAGAAAGAGAAATAGACATTCGTTTTATTTGTATTTCCAAAGTAACAGTTATGGAATACTCTTGTAAGGAAACCTATTTAAAAGGGACATGATGAACCCTTAGAAAGGGGTTCAATATTTTGTATGAATGGGAAGAAAAACACAGTAATACAATTCTCTCTATCTCTTCATTTTGATTTTTTATTCCAACTGTTGCATCGTATCATTTTTATATAACTCACCTAGTTCATATATGCATCTTATTTTCAAAGTTTTAAATCATCTTAGTTGGTTAACAATTTTCACTCATTAGCAATTGACAAATATATAGTTGAGGCATTCAACAACTATATAAGCCAAAAAAATAGTTTTTTTACTTTGTTTTATTATTATATTGGAATATAATAGCAACTCTAGTAATTTTCACTCAATTTAACTATGAATTAGTTTTTGACTTATGCAATGGTTACCAAGTTGTATTTTAAGATGATACAAATTATCCAATGGAAACCTTTTAGTTTTGGTTATCAATTTTAAGATGTTACAAATTTTGTTGGACACTATATGTATTTTCCAAATTACTTGAATGATGATGTGTTCAATGGCTTAGGCAACTTGCTTGCATGTTTATTAATATGATGATTTGGCAACTAGTTTCCCTTAATCTGCTTGTAAATCAAAGTTAATCATTCAATAGTTAATAAGGACCTTTATAGTTTCTAGATATTAAATCGAGAACTAATTTGTTTCAAATAAATGAATATTGCAGACACCAATAACATAATTGTGTTTCATATATCTGATTAAGATTCAAAAACACATAAGTTATGTAAAATAATTTCTATTGATTACACATAACAAAAAACTGTCTTGTTGGATATTGATAGCAACCAGTTAGTAACCAATACCAAATATTAGATGGTTAAAATATCTCTGTATTTTTATATGTATTTTAATATATGATTATTATTAAAATGCACTATCACTGAACAGATTTTATGAAAAGGATCGGGCTGTGGAGGATCTAATCTAGCTTGATCATTTGGGTTGATCATGCAAGACCCTTGAGGGTCGGAATGGTTGGATATTGCAAGACCTTCATTGTTTGAACTGTTATTTTTCTGTCTTTGGGCTGCTGACATAAACCAATCATGAAAAGGCGTTCTAAACTTAAACCAGCTTACTTTTTCTATAAATAACATCCAATGGACCAGAAATGGGATCTTGAATTCATTATTCACCATATTTGTACTTTTTCTTGAGATACTTTGAGAGAATCCTCATAATAATGATATGAACATCTAGCAACCAAATGTTTGTTGTATTATAATAAAAAGAGTCAATATATAGACACCACGAAGTTACCTTGTTTGCTATAAAATTCATTCATTATTTAACATTATAATAGCACTTTAGTAGTATATTTTAATAATGTAAGTCATAAACAAATTCAAACAATATTATAATAGAGACTGCAGAACTAAACATTTTGCAAACCATAATGTGAATTAGAAATATGAATAATGTATCAACTAATCATGTTACAAGAGTAAAACAATTATTGTGTAATATGTTCATCCTATTAGAAAATTTTTGATCAATCTATATACAATATATTTTTCGAAATTAGATAAATCAATAGCAATAAATTCTATTTATTACCAAAGTATGGATTCCAATCGATTTTCTTACCTTGCTACACAAGTAATTATTGCAAGAATGTTGATTTGTGATCTCAACTCAAATGGTGTTCAACATTTAGATCTGTAACACTCAAGATATAATGGCAGACTATGATTGAATACGCAAATAATTTGTGTTAGACTACTATTTGGTTGTTAACCAATCTAGGCAACATCAAGAACGTTGGTGGAGAATAAAATAGTGTTGGATAGCTTCAATGGTATTTTCAGACTTCTAGTTGTGTATCAAAAGTACCCAAGTTATTATATCTGTAACATTGAAGTACATAAATTATATTTTTTGGTAGTAAAATTACCTTCTGGCAATATTTTGGTGTAGTTTGATACAGTTGTGTATTCTTACTGTTAAGTCTGTTTGCGATATGTAGGCGAAAGTACCCAATCAAAGATAAATTTGAAGCGAAAATACTCAATTTAAGGGATATTTATGGTGAAAGTACTCAAATTATAGATAAATTTGATGTCACATGGGCAGATTTAATGACAAAATAGACGACTATACCAAAACATAGACAGAAGATACTTTTGCCTAAAAAAAATAATTTGAGGTATTTAAGTACTACAAACATTATAACTTTGGTACTTTTGCCAAAACTATTCCTTAAATTTATTTTAAATCTTATTTCTGAATGAGTAATACTTGAAGTGACATTTTTTTTACATTTATTAGAAATTCATGTATGATTTAATTTAAACAAAGGTGTTGATTATGTTTTTCGTTAACAATTAATTTATGAAAGAGATAACTATGTTTCTAATGAAATAAAGGACAAACGAGTTTTAGTGGTTGAACCCGCAAAAGTGACTTACATTCATTGGATTATATTATTGTTCTCTCGTTTTTAAGTCACGATTCTAGTTACATTTTGGCTATATGATATTGTATTGTGTTATGAGTGCTATAGTGTGTTATTGGCTTGTTGTTGTCAAGTAAGTATGCATGCATGGATATAACTTGCTATTAGGACAACCATGTTGACATTTGGCAGGTAGCATCTGGCAGTCGCAAGGGCTGTACTACAGGCGTGCAAGATGTCTGCCATCATGGAGGTCAATTGGGGGTACCACCAACTACCAAATTCGTCAACGGATACTTAATGCATGAAACATGCTGAGATTGATTTCTCTAGTTGTTAACATTGTGCGGTTTAAATAATATTTAATGATATCTATTTATGTTGTTTTCTTTGTGTTTGGTTTTATGGGGCTACCTATATAACACGAGAACTTTTGTTCTGCATATAAAGGGAAATTAAAGCGTTGTACTTGAATAATAAGTGTCAAATTTGTCTATTTCAAATTTATTATTATTTTATGATTATACATTTGATTATTTATTTACATGTATAATTAGTTTATTTTGTATTTTTAGGAGTTTCAAGACATTGTTGGTGAAAAATGCTAAGTTTCGAATGTTTAACACGCATTGGTTAATATTAGTATACAAGTCTGGAACTTCATGCTCAATTTTGATATTATTTCGACCATCTATTGGGAAATTTCCAGAAACACAAGTTGTAGATATTTTTTGAAGATTTCTATCTATTTTTGAATCGTTTAATTCCGAGTTGTATCAAGAAAGTTATGATCAAAATACCAATAGTAGGTGCAACAAAAAATTTGAAGAAATTAAATCACTCGAGCGCCTAGGCACTACCAGGTTTCTGAGGTGGTGGAGTGCTCGAATCCTTAGGTGCTTGAATAGTGGCGCCCAGGCGCTGTCCGTGCAATTATTTTTAATTTTAAGTTTTTAAGTTAATTTTATATGCAATTTTTAGAGGGCTATAAATAGGACTTTAAGAGTTCGGCTGGAGGAAAGAGATGCACTCTGCAGAGGCTACAAAAAAGACAATCAAGAGGATCACAAGCCAAAGTGAAGATTGAATTGTGCGACTGATCACCGAATTTTTCTTTCCATTACTTTCTCTCTTTGTTCTACATATTGCTATAATGTTTATGATATTAATGTTTGTAGTTTATATGGAGTAGACTTTTCTTAAGTTAAGGGCAATTTTAAAGCCCTAAATATGATATTGAGATTTTAATAATATTTATTGTTTTCCTATTCCTGATATCAAATTCACTATTATGTGCTTAATTTCATAATTATCGTTTTAATATTCTTTCGAAGGCCGCTAAATTGGGTTTTGCTTTAATCTACTATCACCTTGGAATTTAATTCATCTAATCATTTAGAATTTTAGGATTGGAGTGATAATGAAATTAAGATTAATGTCAAAATTAGTTTTAATTATTGTTGTACCCAAAAAACACGAGCTCAACTATCTTGCTTAGGGTATAGCTGGTGCGAAATAAATAAAGAAGGCAAGACCTCGGAGATGTTTCATTATCTCCTAACCAAACAACTCGAGGTTGTGTCACTGAGTCTGGAACAACCTGGGATCTTGCAGACCATTAGAGATGCAAATGACAGAGATCGAGGTACCCGGTGTCCAGATCGCCTGCATCAAGCCCGAGCATTATCTAAGTCAAACCATCTCATTCTAGTCATATCCAGCTTGAGAATGCCATCTATCTCGGATGCCCAATATGAGCATTAAATACATACAATCGTTATATATATTGATTGTTTGATGTAAAATGACAATAGGCTTAATTGGGATATTTAAGTGTCCATTAACTTGGGAAGTTACCCAATATTGTATGCTACTATTTATAGTACGGTTACCCAATATTGTCCACTATTATTCAATATTGTACGGTTACAAAGGGAATGGACAATAAAAGGGATGGACATTCTGTATGCAAAAACATTGTCGAAATTTTCATAAAAAATTTCGTCTAGGGTTCCTAAACAGATCAATAATAGTGACTTGTGGACTATGTGGATTTTAACCACTGAACCACATAAATTGTGATTATTTTTATATTTCTTTAGATTCGGTTTACATTAAGATTAATATCTCTATTCCGGATGTCTAAATCTCTGTTGACAAAAAATCGTGTCAATAGATTGGTGCTTTCACTGAGAGCAGATTAAGCTTGAAATCTTGCATGATATTCAACCCAGAAATCATCATGGTGGTTACTCATTCCATGTGCAACAATAAAATGGAGAAGCCTAATGATTAGGGAGGTCAGCATACGACCATCCCCAAAAGGGCAGGTACATGCACACAGCACTGCCCAGGAAAACAGCACATGGACTAGGATGATGTCGGAAGTTCGACCTCACTCCCACCATTGAAATGAAGAATGCTCAATTCTGGAGCCACCTTGCCCAGGCTAATAGGTCATTAGACGAGATCATGGCTCGACTACCTCCACCTACGACCGACGACAATGTCAGAAGGAGGCAAAGTGGGTCCCTCAGATCTTGGTCCCACCGAAATAATCAACCTAATATCAACCATTCCATTAGAAAAGCAACAACAATCTTTATGCCTTTTGAACGGACTCCCAAGAACAACCCTCCTACTAATAACAACAGGAATGGACAAGTGGCTCACACTCACAGAAATCAGTCTGGCCAGGCAGGGCGAGTGGAGACCACATCGAGAAGGGAGGAAATTCATGTAATAGCTCTGTGTTGCCATCAACTCGGGAAATTTGAGTAGACAATGGGCGCGCTAATTTGGTCTGTCTAGATGGGACATGAATTGCTTCACCAATAAGGCATCCTCCTTCACCTATTCGTCATCCAACACCACCACACCCACAAAGGAATGCACCAGGGCTTGGGAATGAATGGAGACATTCTATACCTGCAAAAGACACATATGCCCCATGATCTTGCGCTAATAATCAACCTCCTCGACCTAAACCACGAGCAGTAAGCTTCGTGGATGGTAGTTATTGGACGGAAAGCAATTGTGTGGGCAGGACTGGGAATGCCCGTAACATGAATTCCCATAGGCACGAACGTGATCTGAGAAATCAGTTGAGTTCAGCTCAAAGCTTGCGCTCCAATACAAAGTCCGTCCTGCGTGATCATCTAAACATTAAAAGAGGACAGTCAGCTCGGTATGATGATCTGACCTATATTCAGAACAAGGGAGAACCATCTATTGTGCATGATAATGGAAACATCTTACCTAACCGAGCTGAAGCTTGGAGGGACAATAACCTACTTAACATGCACAATAGGATGGGAGCTGGTAACCAGCTCTCAAATAACCTAGAGATGAGGGATCCAACCCTCGAACGGTTGGCCTTGATGGAGGAGAAAATGAAGAGGCTCTTGTCTGAGAAAAACATAGATGATTGTGATTTTGATCAGGAGCTCGAGCCTTTTGCTCCTCATATCGCAACAACTCCGTATCCCATTGGCTTCAGAATGCCAACTATGCCCATATATAACAGAACCACTGATCCGTCCAACCACATTGGGACCTTCAAAGCTTTGATGATGGACTACATTGTGAGCCTTAATCTGCGGTGTGTTCTATTCCCAACTACATTGGCTGGACCAGCCAAGCTATGGTTCGGCAAATATAAGAAGAACTCAATCACAACTTGGAAAAAGTTGTCCTCCGAGTTCAAGAGAAAGTTCTGAGCTGTCAAAGAGGTTCGAGTGGAGGCCAAATCACTAGCCAACATTAAGCAACAACCCGACGAGTCCCTGTAGGCTTACCTCAATTGATTTACTAATGTAGCGGCCTGAGCTAGAGACGTTAATGACAGTGCCAAGCTCATGGCCATGAGAACCATAATCACTATAGGAGGAGATCTTTTGAAGGAGCTCCAGAGGAAAGGAGTGAAAATTGTAGATGAATTTCTAGCTCTAGCTCGAGAATGGATAAATCTAGAAGATGCGGAATGTGCTGTCGCTGAAACCAGCTAGACTCTCGTTCAGCCTGCTGGAGTGATGGTGAATGTTGCAGCTACGGCTCAGCCCGCTACCCAGAATAACCAAGCAGAAGGCAATAAAAGGAAACAAAATGGTGAGGGTGACCAGAACGTGTCCAAGAAAAATAAGCACGGGAAGAAGTACACTTCTATCTCTTCACCACGTATACCGACCTAATAGATACACGGGAACATATTTATTTGGCTAATTATGACTATCTTCCGTGGAAGAAGCCCGAGCCCATGAAACATCAAAGGGAAAAGAGAGACCTGGCTAAATTATGTCGATACAATAATGAAATGAGCTCGATATAGTTTAAGAAGTCTACGAAGTACTGGTCCTGTGAGAGGAAGGCACCTGCCTTTAAATGCCCATCACTCTAGGCCCCGAAGTCTTCTTGCAACGGAGTGCAGCTCCACTCTCCAGCCAAAGGAGGTTGAGCATAAAATTCGGGACTCATCTCTATCCCATGAATCATCATTATCTTGTTGACTTTGTCCTGATTTGTTATTCGAGACACAATCCTCTCGGCCTCAAAGAAACTATCAGGTCCTTCTTGACCTCCCTCTCCACCACTGGACCAAAGTGGGGAATGGGGGTCTCGGGGGCGACCTGCTTATCCTCGCCTCGAGAAGAGAAGCCTATCACAATCTTTTCCTTTTGAGGGGCCATGACAAAGATTTTGGTTCGCCTAATTATAAAATGACCCATTAGAGGCGACCTGGGAATATAAGTTAACTCTAATAATGGAATAAGTGGCGACCTAAAATTCTAGGGCTTCATTACTCTACCCATGGCATCAATGAGTCAAGAGTAGTTCACATGCCTGAATCTCGGGAAAGTGCTGAAATTTTAGGATTCGTGTGTCAGACACAATGGTTTTGAAAGGTGGTTTAATGCAAACCGCTCAAATACCGTAACTCTTAAGCTAGCCAAAATTGAACCTAAAACCCTTGAATCTTTGAACCCAAAGATTAAAACATTCATCCTATAAACCATAAAAACCTAGAGAATAGCCCATTTTTTGTGCATTATTCCTAATCATTTCTAGCGTTATTATTTTTGGCCTAGTAAATACCTACACTAAACTCGTATAGAACCAAAGTAAGGCAAAGTCACTGGAAAATTTCATAAAATTTGTTGGAAAATGAGAAAATGAAATTTAAACCATGGACGAGCATACTTACAGATTGGTTTCTTAATCGATGAGTGGAGGAAGAATCACTACAACAATTTTTAGTATATATTACAAAATAACACATATTTAGAAGCGTTATTAATGGTTGATTAAAATAAAAACACGGAACTATTTTGGCGCCATATGAAATACACCTCTAGGCGCCAAACGAAATTTTTTTGGGTCTAATCTCTCTTAGCCAAATTTTAATCCCTAAATCTAGGTTACCCAAACAATTTCTCTCAGCCTCCATCTATCACTCTCGTCTCAACTCATCTCTCTCTGCCTCACGAAGTCACGCCAATTATCTCAAGCTTCCAGAGTTCTATCTCTGCCTTACGACTTCACGCCGACTATCACAAGCTTTTGGAGTTCTATCTCTGCCTCACGCCGACTATCTTAGGTAATATTCTCTCCTGAGAGGCTTGGGACGATGGTGGATCGTGTGGCGATAGAGGTATCTCAGTACCTTCATTTTTCTCGTCTTTCAATTGCACACCCTCTCATCTTTGTTTCTGTCCTCTGCAGGTGGTGGCGGCGATGGGCTCTCGGTGAGGGAGCTTGGGAAGTTGGCAAATGGATCTCGGTACCCTCCCTTCTGTTTTGTTACTGAAAGTCCATTTTTCCATATCTATTTTGTTTTTGTATTTCTCTCTTCCCTTCTCTATGTTGGTCTTTTTCCCATTTTTTTTCTTTCTTTTTAATAAAATGGCCAAATAAGCTATATGTATTTCTGATTGTTTGTTTTGGATTTAGACAGAGTTGGAAGTTTTACAATAGGTTTTCTTTCATTTGTAAATCCGGTGTTCTTGATTTTCTTAGTTGTTTGAAGATTTTTTTTTCTGGTTTTGTTGCTTGTTAATTAGGAATATATATTTTGATTTGTTTTTTGAAATTGATTTGATAATCTGATATGGGAAATTAGTAAGGAAAGATGCTTTCATGATTCTTGATGGTGGTTTTGTACCAAGTCAGCTCAAATTATATATTTCGCTTCTTTGTTTCTTTGAGTATTTCTTCATTTTCTTGTTGCCAAGGTTATTATTTTCAATAACTCAGATTTTATGGCTGTTAATGGTTATCATAGCAGGAAAAAACTGCATTTCTCACCCATTTGTGAATTAATTCAAGCGAAATAGATGGTTAGATAAATGAAATAGAAGCTGCTCGTGCTCACTTTGGTAGAAAATTTTCAAACTTGGCATTTTCTTTGTATAGCTCTCTCTATAAAATTGTCTACTATATTTATATCTATGTTAATGAAGCAACTAGTAAATTGTTGAAACAATAAATTGCTGCTAGTGTAGATATTTCAGCTTAGTAGCTTACATAAGTACCCATGATTTCTCTCATCACTTGTTCTTTTTCTGCAACTCATAAGATTTAACCCTAAAAATTAGAATGGGTAAATCATTTGCTTTGAGCCTTAGTTATGTATTAGTGTTAGTGTTTTGTTTGTTTGTTTCTTTAACTTTTAGTTTTGCTTTTTTGATTTATTCAGATTTTTCTTTCAAAGCTCCATTTTCCCTTTCCTATGTTTTTTTCATTTCCTTCTATTTTTTCTTTCGACTGTTTTTTATTTTTTTCTTTAACATCTTTAGTGCATTTTGCTACTGGTTTAATGACATAGAATATGTATTTTGCTATTGGCTTTGGTGTATTTTGTTACTAGTTTGTGTTGTTTTTTTACTGCTACTGTTTGTCTATTTTGGTACTACTATTGGTCTATTTTTTTAAATTTGTTAAATTAATCATGCCACAATTACATAGGTCCAATTACTTTAACAATTTCCTTGAATCTAACTGGGCATTCTTTTTAGGTTTTGCTAAAGTACTTTCTAACTTTATTATTGTTTTTGAGTCATTTTGTCATATATATTATCTTCATTTTCTGCAGGTTAGCAGTGGTTTATTTAACATTAGAATTCATACTACTTGTTTCACATGGTTTCTATTTTATTGTTTGATCAATAATTGTTACCTCAATTTTAAATTGGTAACTTCTAAGTTATGTGGCCTTCCTATGTGAATGTTATGTGCTAAGAAATTGAATGTCATCATTAGAGTATATATTCCCTTTGAATAATCATAGTTTAGTCCTATGAAACAAACATAAGAGGTTTTGTCTTTAGGCTTTTAAGAGATCAATACAGGAGGGAGTTTGTTTACAAGCATATAACATGGAGACTTTAAATATATTCTATTCCATATGCAGTGTAGCAAGTTCCTGTTTTAAAATTACTCACGAAGTTGTTAGTTTCTTCTGTAGTTTTTTTTTTTCTTTTTCAGATTTCAAATTAATATCAAGAAAGTGTTTTGAATATTGATTATATATATTTGTTTCTAATTGAGATAACACAGAGAAAATTAAAACTAGAGAGGTTGTATGCTCGCTAATTCAAACACTCACAGGGCCTCTCTTTCTCACGCTCTCCTCTTTCCCTCGCCTCTCTCAAATTCTCACCTCACTGAAGCCTTTCTCGGAGTAGCTCAAGAGGTAAGGCATTTTGATTTTTTTTTTAACTTTGATTTTGATATTTAGTGTTTGAGTTTGTTAAGTAAAACTTGTATTGATTTTTGTTTTGGTGTTGGGGTATTATCAGTGGGTATAAGTCTTGGTTTCTCCCCTTGTTGCTCATTTGGTTCTTCGATCCCCTATTTCACAATCAGGTAAGTCAAACTTCCATTTACATATTATTAATGAATAACCAAATTTTTGTATATATATATATATATATATAGTACATATTATACAAAGATAAATAATAGGTGCTTGCCATCCTTTTTTTTTTTTTTTGTCTATGTATATAAAGAAATGTTAAGAATGTGGGTTATGTTCTCGGTTTGTCAAAATGTGAATATTATATATAGATAAGATAAATGAAATTAAATATAATTTTATGACAGCTAATTAGATAACTCATGATACTATATTCTTATGAACTAATGTGTTGTTAATAGAAAATTGTTTTGTTTTGTTTTAGGTGTTTTTCACTTTTTAATGAATTTGTACCTACTTTTCTCTATCACTAGAATGGTCAAGAAGCTAAACCGATACTCTATATTACAATAGAAAGTATTCTTATATAGTTTTAGGTATCTACAAGACACAGTATGTTATAACTAATATAAATTTGAATTTTTTTTAATACAGGTCTATTTGTTGTATTATGGCTTTGGTGCTCTCCTTGCCTTTTCAACATTTTTTTTTACATGTGTGGATTGTTTGCTTAAAATGATCCAAATTATTTCTCCATGTGTGTTCTTTGTCTCTACTCAACTTATATCAAGAAAACATTTTGAATATAGTCAATACATGTATAATTTTTTGTGCTGGAATTATTTCTAATTGAGAGAATGCAAAGAGAAAAATTAGAGATGTTGTAAGTGTGAGAATATGGTGCTTAATACTTAATGTTTGTGATTTGAGAATATGGATTTAGATTACCTTTTCTTTAGTCCTTTTGTTGGCCTTTGTGTATGAAATTTGGATTTTACAGATTTGATTTATGCATATTCTAGAATCTAAATTTATCAGGCTTTTATTCATGTGAAAATTTATAATATTGATTGTATGGGTTTTGATCATAAATAATGAGATTTTTGTTTGGTGCTGTTATATTGCTAATATATGGCTTTATCTCTGTATTTTTATTCTATTTGTAATATAGTTAAAACTTTTCTGGATAGCTGCCTCCAAGAGAAGAGGCAAGATACTTTGTGTGCAAGCAATCTTTCACGGGAGACTCTTACTTTTGTTTGCATTTTGCAAGTGGTATGTTTTTTCTCTCTAATTTTCTCCCTTTCACCTCTGAATTTAATTTTAGTGCTAATGATTGTGATTTTGTATTGTGGAATAGATTAAATTTTGGTTCTAATTTGGTATAATATGACACATTCAGAATATAGCCACAATTTTGTGTGATTTTGAATTAAAAACTTGTAAACTTGGGGTTCTAAAAGTTTGGAGAATGATGCTGAAAACTCATGTATATTGTATGTTGTAACCCAATGTTTTTTCTCTCTAATTTTCTCCCTTTCACCTCTGAATTTATCTGTTTGTTTGTGGAAATATCACTACTTCTTGGCCTTTTCTTTTTTAATAAGCTCATAATACCGAGCTAGAAGATGAACCTCCAACAAAAAGATGACTTTCATCAGCCTTTGTCAAGGTATAAAGAAGAAAGTCTTGTGTTGTGCTTTAGAATTATGCTACTGAATCTTTTTTTCATTTTCATTAATCTTTATGTATCGATAAAGTTCTTTAGGTATCATAAATCTGAAAATAGTAATGTTGAGCGTTCTGGAGCTCGGGGATTGAGTGAGATCAGTTTCTTAATTTGAGAAAGATTAAATTTCATATCTTGTTAGATGCAACTTATGTCTGTTCTTGATTATCTGAATTCAGGGCATACACTAAATATTTTGATACTTTTTGTATTTAAATATAATACATAGTGCTTTTAAATATCCTACAATTGGTAGACACATACTTTATAAGTTTAAATACTCAGTTCTAGAATAACATATTAATAAGGGAAAGAAAAATAAGTCTCACTCTTTGGTTATTACTCTTGGTAAAGAGATTTTCCATTCTGCGATTGTTTATCTATTCTTTTCTTGAATTTCCATCTGTTTGTCTTTTCTCTTATAGTACCTTGTGTATTTAATTCTAGTTCCTATACAATATTATTTGGTTCAGTAGTATATTTTCTTGGCTATGCAACCTGTAAAGTCAAAATCTTTCATAGATGCATTCTAAGATTTTGTGATAGGTTGCAGTTTCCACTACAAAGGCTTATATAAAATTTCTTTCTGATGGATTTGTGTCTCAACTTGTGATTAAACTACGTAACATATTGATTTGGATATAAATAATTGTCAAAAGTTCTTGATCCATGCAGCTGGAATATGGTCACTTGCTCTCTTGATGGTTTGGTCATTGGTCTGTAAGTAAATTCATGGCGAAAAACACCAAATTTTTGCTTATATGAGAAAAATTTGAGCTTATATGTCACACACAAATTTGAGACTTGAAACTTTAAGATTTTTTCTAAGTAGTTGGGAATGGTTTTTGGTGCTACAGAGGAACTCCAAGCCAGAACTTATCAGGCATCCTTTCTGCAAGCATAGGAAACTTAACAAATCTCCAAAGTGTGTAAGTGGAAAAACCAGTGCTGTCATTCTCATTTTGTTTGTCTTCATAATTTGTTTGCTGCTGACCCTTTATTTATTTGTTTATTATTATTATTTCTCTGTCTGAAGACTATTACAAAGCAATAATATAACAACTCATATCCCCTCTAAGATTGGGAGGCTCCAAAAGCTTGACACACTTGATCTTTCCAATAACAACTTCAATAGTCAAATTCCCAACACTATCACACTTAAAGAGTCTTCAATACCTGTATGTAAACTCTGTTGATTAATTTTGAGTTAAATATTTTCATGTTAAGCTTGATGGTAATTACATGATTTGGAACTGGATCAAGTGACTAGACAATAACACTTTGAGTGGAGCAATTCCTGCATCTTTGCCTAACATGACACAGCTTGTCTTCCTGTAATTCTTTTCAACTTTTAGCATTTTAATACTACTTGTTATCAAGGCTCCATCACAAGTTGAATAGTTTATAAAAAGGTTTTATGGGATTTTTTTTAATGGTCTAGGGACCTGTCATACAACAATCTAAGTGGTCCAGTACCAAGGTTGCCTGCCAAGACCTTCAAGTAAGTCATTTTCTATATTGTAATTGTTGTTGTTGTTATTAAGATAGATTATTTGAGAGATTATCATTAAATAACATGTTACAACTGCTCTAATTTGTTTCAAGCCTGGGCTACATTTGTCTACTAATTCTTGGGTTTGGTTTCCTTCTTTGGTGAAGGTACAGACACAACCAGCAAATTTTTTTTGACGTCAACGGTTAGTAAACCTAACTCATTTTTAAGAAATATCATTAAAAAAGAAACAGAAGAAGAAGAGATTAACAGTTGTAGGCTTTAAAAAATTTCAGAGAAACATCTTCAGCAGCAGAAAGTACTTGGTTGGAAAAGGTGGTTTTGGAAATGTCTACAAAGGATGTCTCAGAGATGGTATAGTAGTAGCAGTTAAAAGGCTTAAAGATGGTAATGCCATTGGTGGTGAGATTCAATTCCAAACTGAAGTTGAGATGATCAGGCTGGCAGTTCACATGAACCTTCTTCAGCTTTTTGGGTTTTGTATGATGGCCTCTGAGAGGCTCTTAGTTTACCTCTATATGGTAATGTCATGGAGCAAGTTTCATGCATGATTTACTTTTGTGTATCTTGTAATGTTTCTGTTTTTCATTTTTGAGTAAAAAATGTTCAAGATTATAAAACTTTATTATGTTATGCTTTCAAACTTAAGTTAGAACTAAGATCTCATGAAGTAGACACATTCATGGTTTGAATTAGTTATTGTTTAATGTAATACTTATGGTTTATCAATCTATTGAGAATTACATTTTATGATTAATTTTGATTTTTTTTATCAAAATACAATAATGAAAATCTTTTAATTAAAAACAAAACCTTATAAGTATACTTATCAAAATAAAATTTAAAATATATTATCCACACTAAAGTAACAAAATTTTATTACTAGACTTTTAATATGTTATGATTTAGAAACATATTATAAGCATAACAAATCGTTATGATTTATATAATATAACAAACTAAAAACGTTATCAAAATAATCAAATGTAACAGTGGAAAAGTGTTTATGCAAAAAATATAAGATTAAATGTCAAATTTATAACCAAATACTCTAACTAAATGTTATTATTTGAATATTATAGCAACTAAAAATGTGTTATTGAATAGTTTAAGATAACATCGAACATAACATCCGAATACTGTTATAGAAAAGACAAGACTTTTAATAACAGGGGCTATGTTAGCATTTTCAGAAGCGTTATCAATACTCTCGGTTAGCAATTTTTAAGTGTTATGAATACTGTTTTTTCTTGTAGTGAATAGAAAATGCCTAAAAAATTCTAGCGCGAAGACCTGAGAATTTCTGGGAAGCAAAGGATTTCAGAGAGTTTGAATATTTTGAGAAGAAGAGAGATAAAAGGAAAGTTTCAAATGCAAAGGTGGCTAGGCACAGATTCTACTCTTTTATTTATACATAAACTTTTGGGACGAACCTGAGCAACATGATTAAAGCGAAAACAAATCCAAGGGTCAGAATTAAATAAACCAAACAACAACAAAAATTTAACAAGATAACTGTCACAGTACTCGAAACCTGAATAGACACCTATAACAAGCAAACACGTGTCTCATACTTGAGTTAGTAGGTGGGCACATTTTCTCATGACAGAAGCTGAAAATCCCATACTGTGCGTAACTGAAGTGACATCATGCACGAGCATGAGCTTGGGGGCCAAATGTTGAACCCTAAAAATACGAGCTCAACAATCTTGCTCGGGGTACAACTGTCGTGAAATAAATATAGAAGGTAAGACCTGAGAGGTGTTTCGTTAAATCTTGACCAAACAGTTTGAGGTTGTGTCACTGAATCCATAATAGCCTAGGATCACCCAAACCGTTAGAGATGCAAATGACAGAGATCGAGGGACCCGGCCTCCAAATCACCTACATCAAGCACGAGCATTATCTAAGTCAAACCATCCTGTTATAGTCTTATCCAACTTGAGAATGGCATGTAGCTCAGATGGGAGAGTTCCTATAGACTCGGATGCTCAATATGCGCAATAAATACATAAAATTGTTATTAATATTTATTAATTGATGTAAAATAGCAATAGGCTTAACTAGGATATTTAAGTGTCTATTAACTTGGGAAGTTATCCAGTACTGTATGTTACCATTTTTAGTATCATTTCCCAATATTGTCCACTATAATTCTCTATAAATACAAGAGGAATGGATAATAAAAAGGAGGAAAATTCTATATGCAAGAACTTTGCTGAAATTGTCATAAACAATTTCGTTTAGGGTTCCTACACAATCAATAATAGTGACTCGTTGACTAGGTGTATTTTAACCACTGAACAACGTAAATTATGATTGTTTCTATATTTCTTTAGATTCAATTTATAGTAAGTTTAATCTCTCTATTTCGGATTTCTAAATCCCCTCTTGACGAAAAACTGCGTAAATAATTATGATGAATATGACCTAAGTTAAATGAATTATATGTTTATGGATTTATTACTTAGATTAGCATATCTTTATTGAACTTAATATTTTCATTAAATTAAATCTTTGATAGTCCTCGTGGTTTCGACTCTTTCTACTGCATTACTAAAAAAGTTGGAAAAATCTTGTTAAATTTTATACGACAAATAACAAGCATCATTGAGTAATGAGTAGGATGAACTTGGCGTGTGGTGATCGCATGTTATGGAATAAATTAATCTGAAGGATCAGGGTTTTCCATACATTATGTTTTTAGATGCTTTAATGTTTCCAACGTTATGTTTAGTTGCCTAGAATCACACATTAGTTTTTACTTATTTTTATTCTAAGAGTGGTTCCCCAAAAGTTTTATTTTATATTGAATTGAAAATATTTATTTAAAAAAAAAACAATTTTCATGAAATATAAGTCTTAAAATTTATTTTTGGCCTGTCTTGGGAGAACAATATTTTACAACGATAGTGTTCGTGATTCCTTAAAGAAACTTATAAGTGTGGTTGAATCACTATAGTGCTCAAGATTCATGAAAAGTCACTTGTAAGTGCGATTAAATCATCAAGGTGTCATCTATAGTGTAATTGAATTGTTAAAATGCACAAGACACTTATAGGTGTGATTTAATTTCCATAATGCTTGTGGTTTCTAGAAGTCATCTGTAAGTCGGATTGAATGGCAAAGGTATTGAAACCACTTAAAAGTTCAATTGAATTATTGTAGTTGTGACGTCCCAATTTTCCTAATAAGGCTTAGTACCTTGATTAGGGGGCAAGGAGGGCAATGATTAATTTAATTTCATTATTATGTGATGATATGCATGATTATATGAATTATGTGAGTTGTATTATAATATAACTATATAGGCATGTTTATGTGTATTAAGCATGCATGTGGGTCCGTTTCTTATTAGAAGGGCATTTTCGTAATTTGGCCCGTTGATGGCATATTTGAATAGATATGTGTACATATTGATTGAGACTACATTATTAAGCATGCATGTGGGCCCGTTTCTTATTAGCGGTTTAGTCATAACGATGTCAAATACCTGGCTTGGGGTGAGCCTAGGGGTATTCTAGTAATTTAATACATTGCAAGGATTTATCGGGTAATGGGAAATTATTTAGTGATTATTCGAGGATATTGGAGATAATGAGAATTGTGAGACATTAATTATGATTAGCGGGAAAAGTGGTAAATGATTGATCGCGAAAATAAGATTCGCAAGTGCACGCAATTGATTCAAGTAATATAAATAGTAAATAGAATATCGTTCCCACAAAGACTATTAACCAATTACCAATAAGTGTTCTTTGATTTCTATGTGGCTGTCAAAAATAGAATGATTTTTTAGAGTGATTTTTTTTAAACTTAGACTTAAAATTAAAATAAATTTTGCAAAAATCAAGATTAATTCAATAATTAAAAAACTAGGGTATTAATTTCATCAACTTTTCATTCTATTAATTTTATTAATCTGTTCTAAATATATTTCTTCCTATTTTAATAGCAGGTTAACATAAATTGATTCATATTCTTTTTCAAGATATAAGATCTCATCCTATATGCAGGTTTTCTACAACCCTGTGATTAACTTAAACATATAGTAGACATTAAGCCTAGAAACCTAATTACTACACAAGCCATACAAGTACTTTCGTCCAATATGCAACCTATGTCTATATAATGATAGCATATTCAATTCTCGTCTTTCGAATTTTGAATCAAAATCATAAATCAAGTAAATATTGATCATGTATTAACTAGCATTAGCAAACATTATATAGATTAGAATAGAGAAGAAAAATTAATAGAACATCATAATTAAATTAAATAGAATTCCAACTGACTACATTAAACCCTAGATAAAAATGTTTAGTTCATATCAACCATGACTAAATCAACAAAATAATAATTCAAAAACATAAGATTAAAAAACTTGAAGAAGAAAGAAAAATATAAAAGTGCAGAAAAAATAGTCTAAGAATCAAAATTAGTCTCTAAAAACATAATTAAAATCTGACCTAATGACCTAATTAAATCCTATGTATGAATTTATAGTAAAAAAATCGCAAATCTGTAGTTTTTCATAGGCGGGTCGAGACTTGTTCTTCTCTAGGTCGCGGCCCGTGCCAATTTTGAGAGGCCCTCCAAATCTGCTTTTGTCTTCAGGCGCCGCGACTCAGTCATCTCAAGTCGCGGCTCGTGTCTTCGTTGCCCCCTTGCTTTAGCCTCTCACTTGCCTAGCGCTGTGACTCATAAGGGCAAGTCACAACACTAATTCCCTTCAGCAGCCTTGTGTTTTTGACTTTCCTAGAGTCGCAACTCTAAGCTCCTAGTCGCAGCTCTAATTCCATTATTTCTCAATTTTAGTCTTTCAACCTCGTTTCTTCATCAAAAACTAATTTTTACTCGTCCTTAGCACCATTTTGAGTCGAAAAACCATCAAGAGCTTCGTTTTTCCACAATTTTCACTTCCTTTTACATTTTTCTCATTAGTCAATGCACAAACCTACAACGAAGACAAACCAAAATGTAATCTTGCACAAAACAAACATAAAGTCCCAAGATTACCACAAAAACACATTCTAAAACGACACTAAAATGAATGCATTCGATGAAGGTCAAAAAAGGCGGCACAACGATTCGACATGAAGACAGAAGAAATATGGAATGAACCTACAGACCAAGAAGAGTTAGAGTACGAATACGATGTCCACGCCAGATAGGTAGTGGAGGTACAAGAATGGTTCGTAGCAAGTATCCCCTTAGCACGCCAATGAGGTTATACCCAACTAGTAGTGGAGGTACGACATAGTACCATGGCAGGAGTAATTTCGCAAACCCTAACACACATTAGAGCCGACCACCACTCCTCCGACAACACTACAACCTGTAGCCTGGATATGCAGCTCCTTGTCTCTTTGGGACCACAATTTACCAAGATCCATTAGAGCTCACCTATATATAGAGCCTCACTTCACCATTGAAGGGGGTTGGAAAATTCATTGTATACTCAGGCTATTAAAGAATATACGAAAGTTTACACCATTGTTGATCTGCATTTATTTTTCCTTAAGTCTATTCTAAGTTCTTTTCTAGCTATCTCCATACTTACCTTTGAGTGTTCTGACCTAACATCGTTTACGAGTTCTCACCGTCAACAATGCCCAGTCGGTGTTCAGGAACCCTTAAATCTACACCACTCTGATACCAAGTTGTAACATCTTGGATAACCAAGATTGTTACACTGTTTAGTTGAAATAGTGCAAGACTTGCTAATCAAGTCATTTGAATAAAAATGTGATCCTAAGGTCAACCATCAGATTATGGTTAAAAGATTTTGAAAATAAACAGTTAATTTTCATTAAAACAGATGTTTAAGACATGGGATCCCAAAAACGGGGTACAAGTCATAGTTACAATTCTCAACAGTTTTAATACAAACAACAACCACTCTAATGGAAAAATACAAGTTTTAGTCCTCTATCCCTGTACTTTCCCTCGGTCGTGGCGATCGAGCAGCTGATTATGTACACTCCGCCCCTAGAGCTCTCCAACTCATGGTTGAGCAAGCTTCCCTTTGCCTTTACCTGCACCACGTAGCACCCGTGAGCCAAGTCCCAGCAAGAAAACTAGAAACAACAAACACATATAGCAACAAGAATATTCAATCACGCTTATCTCATTCACACATAAAATAGAGTACAAATATTCAGCTAATCCATGATAAACACGTAATCTTAACTTCTCCAATAATCAGGGTTGGCACACTTAGGCCGAGTCCCCTGTTGATCTAGCTGGCCCCGACTCGCTGAGGCCGGGCCACGCTCAATACGCTTACCATCAGCCTCGGATCCCTTAGGCCAGTCATTCTTGTATATCACATCAATCTTATAAGCACATAGTACAAGAAATCAATAATTGGGAATCTCAGTCCCGTTCATAACCACGCGGGGGTGTAGTTTTCTTACCTTGAATTCCGAGTAGAGGATAAAGAATGGTCCTGAGCTCGATCCTCAGTCCTGAGCCTTATTGATAAACCTAGTCACAATGGTCAATGGGTACTCATCAATTTCTAATCCAAATACATACTTAAGTAACATTAGCTAGCCTTTGGGACCTCGATTTCTACTAAACCGGGTAGTAGAAATTATGCTGAGCGCCTAGGTTCGAACCCTCGAGCCTTACCAGTCCTAGAAACCTACCTAAGGAAAAAACCCGTAGGCGGGCCACAACCTGACCCAAAGGGTCACGGCGCACCCCCAAGTCAGAGGCTCAATCTTCAAGCTTCAGGGGGGCCAGGCCATGACATGCCCCCCTAGGGTCGCGGTGTGCCCTGAAAACAGAGAGGACACCCAGGCGTTCTGGGCATGCGAGTTGCGGTGCCCATGAGCTGGGTCGCGGCACGCCCCCTTGTGCCCAAAATTTATGGGTTTTCCCCACCATTTTCCTAGCCAAAACCACATAATTCAACATTAATAAACACTCTAACCCAAAATCAAGCTTAGCTACGAACTTAGGACTTTTAATCACATATTTTAAACACAAAATCTTATCAATCCTACTGAAACCTCTATCCCAATTCAGTAAAAATCCACTCTTTCTAACACCCAAAATTAACTATCTAATTCACACTCATGCCAACCCAAACTCTTAACACAAACCCAACAGAATTAGAGAATTAGACTGGAGTTCTTTCCTCCAATTGTAGCCTAGTTTCTCTAGCAGAATCCTTACACAAACTCAGCTTAATTCCTCAGTCTAACCCAACCAAGTTCACCTTCAAATCCCAGCTTGTGTCCTTATATTTTCTTTCAAAATTCAGAAATCCCCTTAGGCTGTTGAGAGAGGAAAACATGAGATGGAGAGATAGTAGGAATTGGGAGTTCTCAAGTGGTTTCTGGATTAGTCTAGAATCCTACAGAGTATAACCTTTAACCCCTACAAAGACAATATTTCCCCTTTAATCTTATTAATCCTCTAATTATCTCTAAGGGTAAAATGGTTATTCTGCTCACTGTTCCCGCTAATTCCTCAAGTGTTCCTAATATTTACCAATTAATCTTGTCATCCACTTAATTACCAAATGCCTATCCCATATTTAATAAATCCTAAAATATTCTCTAAAATCCCAAAAATACCCTCAGGCTCCCCTCGAGTTGGGTATTAAACGCCGCTGTGACTATTTCGCTAATCCGCTCACTAGGACTGTCTCGAGCCGTATGCTGCAAATATGTATATATATATATCCACATAATAATGTGGTCTCAACCATTTATCACATATAATTACATTTATGCCCTCAACGGGCCAAAGTTACAAATACGCACTTATAATCTATAAAGGGCCCACATGCATATCTAATATTTATCACATATAATTACATTTATGCCCTCAACAGACCAAAGTTACAAATACGCACTTATAATCTATAAAGGGCCCAAAGTTACAAATATGCACTTATAATCTATAAAGGGCCCACATGCATATCTAATACTCGTAAACATGCATATCACATATTCATATAATCATATCAATCATGCATGCCATGTAATCATGCATTTAACCAATTAAGCATACATATACCAATTATGCTCTCTTGGCACGCTAATCAAGGCCCTAAGCCCTATTAGAAATTTTTTGTCATTACACAAGCACACATATTTTTTACAGATTTCATTTTCTTTGGATTATACTCATAACATTCACTTTACTCTCATCGACACTTGTTGTCAATCGTCATTCATGTGATGCTAAACACACTAAAACAAAAATCCAAACACTAACATAAACGAAACAAACCACACAAAACAAAACTGACAGAAAAATAAGCTCCCTTCCCCAAACTTAATCTAAACATTGTTTCCAATGTTTAAAAATAAGTAAAGAAAGAAAACTTACCGGGTGGGAATCACTTCAAAAGAGTGGTGGATTAAGAAAAGGATGCAAAGGTAGTGGATAAGGAAAATATTGTTGGTCCGCCTCTTGATTTGACCATCGGTACACCAACTCATTTCTCCTGTCAACCTAAGCTCTATGATAATCATGAAGCTCTCCCAAATAAGTATGAGTATGCTGGTTTTGCTGAATGATATAATCTAATCTGGCCAAGTGTAGATCCGGAGGAGCCTCAAGTGCCTAAATTTGAGGATATTCTCCTATCCTCTCCTCTACTCTCCTCCTCAGGTGCCCTTGATTCATCTAGTTGAGTCTGGGCATGAACGGGTTCCTTAGCCGCATCTCTTGCTTCTTCAACTCTCACCTGCCAAGGTTGTGGTACTGGTTGCTTCAAAGATTGGTCATTGAATTTCAACATCGTAGCACGAGAAATAGCCCCATTGCCTTCCTATAAAATCACTAGGATATTTATGTACCTCCCACACTTCACATAGATCAATAATCATTTATTTGTGCCCCAAATCAGTAGTGGTACTTAGTGAGGCCTAAGGTCTCACGAGGACCCCCTCACGCTGATGTCATGCCTCGCATGGAGTCTCTCTGCCTAGGTCTACATGGCACACGCCTGACCAATGCCATGCATTACGTATACCCCCTTGGATCCAATATCTCGCGGGGTGCCTTTCACGCTTCACAAATATATATCCACGAAGGCCACATGTAGTTTGATTCTTATTAGAATATAAGGAAGATTGGAGGGAAATTGTACCTTGAAGATGAAAGATGGACCATTAGGTAAAAGGCATGCGTATGAGTACGGAATATACAACTATAAAGGTGGCGAATGCATGATTCTGACATCTGTGTCCAACAAATAGTGGCGACACGAATGAGTATGTGAAGTGGTGGCACATTCTGCATGCCTCTTACCAAGTACGAGAGCCAACACCACTACGTATTGCACCACTACCCTGACAATGTACCTACATATGATCTTGTCCCTTGGGACCACCTTGTATCAGGGGCCAACAGATCCCATCAATAAATAGGCTTTGAACCCTCAGGCTAAGGGGTTGAAAAATTCATTGTAGAGAGAGATAGTAAATCAATAAACGAGATTTTCCTTCATTGTTGTTCTGCATGTTTCTTTCTCAAGTTTTTCCTAAGTTCAATCTATAGATTTTATGGTAACAAGCTTTGAGTTTTCCATCCATATATCGTTGACAAGTTTCTGCCGTCAACAATCAACATTCAGCTTTTTCACTGCCCAATAAGCTCGGTGCTCAAGCTCTATTGGTAAATGACATGCCTTCCCGAACACTAACCGATTAGTGACATACCGATCGAAGTCTTAAAGGTTGTGTGATATGCCCACAGTGAATCATCAAGATTTTTTGACCAATCGTTCCTTGATGTGTTTATATTTTTCTCCAAAATACTTTTAATTTCCCAGTTTGACACTTCAGCTTGACCATTAGAAAGTGGATGATAAGACAGAGCCTTTCGATGATGAACTCCATAACGAGCGCATAGAGTAGTGAATGATTTATTATAGAAATGACTGCCTCTATCACTAATAACTGCTCTTGGAGTACCAAACTGAGTAAAAATATTTTATGAAGAAATTTAAGTATCTCCTTACCATCACAAGTAGGAGTTTCTGCAGCTTCCACCCATTTAGAAACATAATCTACTGCCAACAAAATGTACTTATTATTATAGGATTATGGGACAAGCCCTATAAAATCTATTCTCCACACATTAAACAACTCAACTTCCAAAATTCCAGTCATTCGCATTTGATCTCTTCACAATATATTACCAGTCCTTTGGCAACGATCACAACTTTTAACAAAGGCACTAGCATCTTTAAATAACGTAGGCCAATAAAACCCACATTGCAAAACTTTTGTTGCTGTCCTTGTTCCTCCAAAGTGATCGCCATAATGTAAACTATGGCAATGAGTAAGAATGGAAATCATCTCCTCTTCTGGGACACATCTTCTAATTACTTGATCAGTGTAATGACGAAAGAGAATGGGCTCATCCCAATAATAATGCTTGACTTCCAAATAGAACTTTTTTAGTTACTACCTTGACATGTCCGGAGGCACAACTTTAGCTACCAAATAATTGACATAATCTGCAAACCAAGGTAGCATCTCTTTACTTTCAATTGAAAATAATTATTCACCCGGAAAATTTTCATCAATTTGCTCTTCTTTCTCATCATGCTCTTCTCCTTTTTCCAATCTAGATAAATGATCTGCAACTGGATTTTATGTCCCCTTCTTATCAAGAATTTCCATATAAGCTCTTGCAATAATAGGACCCATTGAATTAGGCGAGGTTTAGCATCCTTTTTGGTCATAAGGTACTTAATAGTTGAATGATCTGTATAAACAATCACCTTATTACCATTTAAATATGGCTTAAACTTGTCAAATGCAAAGACAATTGCAAGTAATTCTTTCTCAGTACTTGCATAATCTAATTGAGCATCATTCAAGGTTCAACTAGCATAATAAATCGTTCGGAATACCTTGTCAACTCGCTATCCAAGAACCGCTCCTACTACATAATCACTAGCATCACACGTTAATTCAAAAGGAAGTTCCCAATTTGGTGATACAACAATTGGAGCGGATACCAATTTCTCCTTCAGTGTGTTAAATGCCCTTAAGAAGTCAGAATCAAAGTTGAATACCACACCATTCATAAGTAGAGTAGATAAGGGCCTCAAAATTTTTGAAAATTCCTTATGAACCTCCTATAAAATCCAGCATGGCCCAAAAAACTACGAACCCCTTTAACAGATACTAGAGGAGGTAAATTTTCTATTGTTGATATCTTGGCCCTGTCTACCTCAATTCCATGGCATGAAATTTTGTGGCCCAAGATTCTCCCTTCTACCACCATAAAGTGACATTTCTCCCAATTTAATACTAAATTTGACTCCTCACATCTTTTCAGAACCCTTTCCAAATTATCCAAACATCCATCAAAAGAGTGCCCAAAGACTGAAAAGTCATCCATAAAAATTTCAATACTTTTTTCCAACATGTTTGAAAAGATAGACATCATACATCTTTGAAAGGTAGCGAGAGCATTACATAACCCAAATGGCATCTTCTGAAATGCAAATGTTCCATAAGGGCATGTGAAGGTAGTCTTTTCTTGATCCTCTAGTGCTATGGGAATTTGATGGTATCCTCAATATCCATCCAAGAAACAGTAATAAGGATGGCCTGACAATCTGTCTAACATATGATCTACAAAAGGCAAAGGGAAATGGTCTTTCCTAGTGGCATTATTCATCTTACGGTAGTCAATACAAATTCTCCACCCCGCCATCGTACAAGTTGGAATAAGTTCATTGTTATCATTTTTAACCACTGCCATACCACCCTTCTTCAGGAGTACCTAGATAGGACTAACCCAAGCACTATCAGATATTGGATAAATTACCCCTGCATCCAACCATTTAAGAATTTATTTCCTTACCACCTCTTTCATTGAAGGATTAAGCCTCCTCTGAGCATCAATACTAGGCTTACTGTCTTCCTCCCTTAATATACGGTGCATCACTATTGAAGGACTAATACCCTTTATATCTACTAACATCCAACCAATTCTAGTTTATGAGCCCTCAATACCCTTAGAAGCTTCTCTTCTTCAACACAGACAATGAAGCTGAAATAATAACTGGGAAAGTGTCATTCTTACCAAAATAAGCGTACTTAAGATGACCAGGTTAAGTTTTTAACTCAAGAACTGGTGGCTTCTCAATAGATGGGAGAGGTATCTTAGGCACTTGCCACAATTCCTCATATTTCTTTTTATAAATTTTCCCTGATGAATTCAACCTCTTAACATACTCACTGGCTTCAATACCAACACACTCCTTAGGACTTGCAATCAAACTCAACTCAAGTGGATCCTCAATAGAATGGACCCTTTTAATTGGTTCCTCCAATACACTAACACTAAAAAAATTGTCACTAGCTGAAGGATATTTCAAGGCTTTGAAAACATTAAAGACAACCTTGTCACCTTGTACTATGAGCCTTAACTCACCCTTTTGAACGTCTATCAACGCTTGCCCCGTAGCTAAAAATGGTCGTCCTAATATAATAGGCACATCCTCATCTTCCTCCATATCTAATACAATGAAATCTATGGGAGAATGAACTTATCTACCTTTACTAGAACGTCCTCTATAATACCTCGGGGGTGTGTTAATGAACGGTTAGCCAGTTGAAGGGTAACTGTAACGACCCAAATTTGCTAATAAGGCTTGGAGCCTTGATTAGTGTGCCTGGAGGGCAATAATTGTTATACTGCATTAATTTATGTGAACTGAATGAATATGTGGTTAGAATGCATGTTTAGGTGAAATAAATATGCATGTGGGCCCCGTTTGTTTGTTAGGGGTAAATTGGTAATCTTAGCCCGTTGAGGGCATAAATGTAATATATGTGAAATTTATGGTATGACGGTGATATAATTGTGATGCACATTCCGAGACGGTCCTAGGGAGCCATTTAGCTAGAAAGTCACAACGGGATTAAATACCCGGTTCGGGAGGAGCCTAGGGGTATTTTGGGAATATTATAACTTGAGATTGGGGATTTATAAGTATTGGTTAATGGTATTTTAGTGGTTTGAGTAACCATTGGTAATCAGTGAAGATAACTACCCTAAGTGATAAAATGGTATATTTGTAAGGGATGAGTAATGTCTAGGATGCCCTTGAGGTCTAGTTAGAAAAGGGAATTAGATGGAAGGGTAAGATGGTCTTTTGGCAAGGATTTAGATAACTTCAGCTGAGAAGAGAAGTCATTCACATTTTACCACTTAGGCATATTCTGTTTTGGCTGAAAGTTTGAGGAGAAAACTAGAAAGAAAGGAAAGGAGGAAGGGAGTTGAAATTTGAAAGACCTAGGAGGAGAACCAAGTGGTTGGAGGCAATTAAACTTGATCATAAACCAAGATTTTTCTGAGGTAAGGATTTATCTCTGTTTTGTTAAGTTTCTAAGCTTGATTTCTAGAGTGTTAGCATGAAAATTGAAAGTTGGTGTGTGGCTGTTTGGTGGATTCTTGGGGATGAAGCTTGCCTAGGTTCAGTTTGGGATTAAGAGGGATTTGCTTGGAGTTGGACTTGGAGAAGGCTCAGGGGCAAATTCTACTTGAGGTAAGGGTTTTATGCATCTCTGTTATGTATTAGCTGCTGTGATTCAAGTTTCTGGTTTATTAGTTTAAGTTTCATAAAGTTTCAAGCCAATTTGTGAATTGGGGATTTGATTGTGTGTTTAGGCTTGTTGTTAATGATTCTGAGTTGTTAGATAGTTTATATGGGGTTTTGGATTGAATTTGAGACTTGGGTATGCCTTGGTATTGATTTGGGAGTGTTTTGGCTCGGGAAAATGTTGGGGAAAAACCCAGATTTCTGGGTTCGCGAAGGAGCGTCGCGGCCCTGTTCTTTGGTGCCATGGCGCGAGGCTGCTTCTGGGCAGGGGAATGCTCTCTGACTTGCTGGGCACCGCAGCGCTATGTTATTTTCAGAACATGGAAATTTTGCAATTTTGAGCTTTTGCTCGGGGGGTTCGGGGGATGTTTCCAATGTATTGTTTTAGGAATTTGGGGATTCCGAGAGTGTGGGATTGGCCCCAGGAAGTGGTTTTGGATTGGTTAGCATTAAAGGGTGTTTTATATGTGTTGTGATTAGGTCTTTGGAGAGGCTCGGGTTAGAGGACCGTGCTCGCAGCCTTGGTGCATCGGAAAGCTCGGGATATAGGTAAGAAAACCACTGTTCCCATAGAGCTTGTATGCAGGGCTGAGCCCAATATGTTTGAATTGCAGGGCGTAGCCCTTTGATTGAATTTGTTAGTATTCAATATATATTTGTTATGCTATGAATGCGATTATGTGAATGTTCGGCAAGAGCCGGGAACGGCGTAGGCCGAGGTCGGCAGGGGCCGGGAACGGCGTTGGGCATATTGAGTGCTAGGCCGAGTACAGCAAGGGGCCGGGAGTTGCGTTGAGCACGTGGAGTGCGAGTTGCCAGGGTGAGACCCTATAGGATACCTGGGATATCCTCACGGTGTGGACCGCAAACCCAGGGCCTGGTAAAGCTCCTGAGATGGCGTGGCCGTATGTGTGCAGCCTATTGGTGGCCTGATTATATGCTAAGTGTTTGTTATGTATACGTTAACTACTTGTGAGGGTTTTCTTGCTGGGCTTCGGCTCACGGGTGCTCTGTGGTGCAAGTAAAGGCAAGGGGAAAGTCAACTAACCATGAGTACGGAGAGCGTGAAGCGGCGTGTACATGTTTGGCCTGCCTGGCTACCACGACCAGTGGTTCTGGGAGATGATTGCATTAAAACCTAGATTTTGTCGTCTAGTCGACTCAAATTTGTAAATTATATGTTGTAAATATTTCTAAACAGTATCTTGGGATCCCAAGTGTGAAACACTCAACGATTTATGGTAAATGGAATTATCTCCAAAGTTTATTTCACTGTTTTTTATTTAATTACACTTTTGACCTAAAACCTTAATTAGCGAGTTAAATGTACGTTTAAAACTCACTTAGTAATGGCTCTAAGGAAGTAGGGCGTTACAGTAACAGTAGTGGGTCTAGCTTCCCCCAAACCAAGCCTTTTAAGTACAGACAGCGACATTAAATTTATGCTTGCACCAAAATCGCATAAAGCTCTCTCATAGTGAAAGTTCCCAATGGTGCAAGGTATAGTGCAACTTCCTAGATCTCTTAACCTTTGAGGAAGCTTCTTTTGAATAATTGCACTACACTCTTCAGTTAATGCAACAGTTTCATAATCCTCTATTTTTCTCGTATTAGACAATATTTCTTTCATAAACTTCACATAAATAGGCATTTGTTCTAGAGCCTCTACAAAAGGGATGTTAATGTGAAGTTTCTTAAATACCTCAAGAAATTTGGAGAATTGTTTGTCAACATTGGCCTTTTGAAACCATTGAGGATATGGAATCCTTGGTGTAGGCTTGATGTGCTTCGGCTTTTCTGTCTTTGGAAGATCTTTAGTAACCTCTGCTTGTATTGGACTAGTAACATGTTGATCCTCTGTCTTCTTCCCCTTGTCATCCACTGTAAGTCCATCATACTTAGTCTCACTCCTCAGAGTGCCAACTTGACATTGTTCTTTAGGATTTACCTCTGTGGTACTAGGCAAATTCCCTTGCTGTCTACTAGAAAACATTTTAGACAATTGACCTATTTGTGTCTCCGAATTCCTGATTGAAGACCTTGTCTCTGTCATGAATTGATTTAATTGGTCTGGCTGCACTGTTGGTGGGTTCATCGAAGGATGTGGTGGTGGATGAGATGGGCGTGGGTTTGGATCATAATAAGTTTTAGGATGTAATCCATAAGTTGGTTGATGAGGGGTTTTTTGAGGTGGATATTATGATTGTAACCCTTGATTATTTTTCCAAGACAGATTAGGGTGATTTTTCCACGCAGGAGTATATGAATTGGAGTAGGTGTTGGGTGCAGGTCTTGAAAAGTTGTCGATAACATGTGCCTGTTCCAAAGGCATATTATTCAAGTCTGTTGAGCAACTAGCTGTGCTCAGGCATTGTTCATAAGAATGTGGTCCCCCCCCCCCCCCCAAATCTCACAACTCATGACATTCTATACTTGCATTACTTGTGCGGCAAGGTTGTTTAGCCGTACTTGCTTGGTTAGAGATGCCACTTGAGCAGTCAATAAAGTAATTGGATCAACCTCTAAGACTCCTGCTACTTTCTTATTCTCACACTCAGTAGGCCAGTTATAGTTATTCATGGCCATCTCTTTCAATAATTCATATGCTTCACTAGCGCTTTTTCTCATAAACGCTCCTCCCGATGCTGCATCTATAATTGTCCCTGTATTTCCTCCCAAACCATTGTAAAATGTATGAACTAGTAGTGACTTCTCTATTCCATGATGTGGGCATTTACTGTTCAACTATTTAAAATGTTCCCATGCATCATATAAGAACTCCCAATCCAGTTGATGGAAGTTATTAATCTCTCCTCTTATTCGGGTTGACTTCGCACGAGGAAAATATTCACCTCGGAATTTCTGAGCCAAGTCTTCCCAAGTAACTATAGAGTTGGCTTGTAATGAATTCAACCGACTCTTAGCTTTGCCTCTTAGTGACAATGGGAAAAATCTTAATCTTACAGCATCATTACTCACCTCGTTTATTTTTAATGTTGAACATAACTCGAAAAAGTTTGTGATATGGAGATTTGGATCCTCATTTGATAACCCCCCAAATTGTACACAATTATGTACCATCTGAATAATTGAGGGCTTTATCTAAAAATTATTTCCCTCAACAGTAGGAGGACTAATGCTTCAATGTATCCCCGTAAAAGTAGGGAGTACATAGTTTCTCAAATGACGGATCGACTTCAGCTGCATTACCCATATTTGCATTGTTGTTCACACCATTATTTGCATTCTCAGCCATGGTGAAATCTAAAATTTTCTTTATCTTGCGATTTATTCTGCACTTTCTCTCAATTTTCAAGATCTATCGGTATAAGTGCATTTTGTCTACTTCCCTGCATATACCAATAATTCCTTAAATAAACAACAGCCTCAATTCGAGTAAGTGTAAAATATAGAAACCAAATTAGAACGAACAACAATTATTTTTTGATATTGGAAATTAAGTCCCCGGGAATGGCGCCAAAACCTTGATTTCTAAAATATGATACGCAAGTGCACTCAATCAATTCAAGTAATATAAATAGTAAATAGAGTATCGTTCCCACAAATACTATTAACCAATTACCAATAATTGTTCTTTGATTTCTATTTGGATGTCAAAAATAGAGTGATTTTTTTTTAAACATAGACTTAAAATTAAAATAAACTTTGCAAAAATCAAGATTCATTCAATAATTAAAAACCTAGGGTATTAATTTCATCAACTTTTCATTCTATTAACTTTATTAATCAGTTCTAAATTTCTTTCTTCCTATTCTAATATCAGCTTAACATAAATCGATCCCCACTCTATTTCAAGATATAAGATCTCATCCTATATGCAGGTTTTCTACATCTCTATGATAAACTTAAACATATAGCAGGCATTAATCATAGAAACCTAATTACAACACAAGCCATACATGTACTTCCGTCCAATATGCAACTTATGCCTATATAATGATAGCATATTCAATTCTCATCTTTCAAATTTTGAATCAAAATCATAAATCGAGTAAATATTGATTAGGTATTTACTAGCATTAAGAAGATATTATATAGATTAGAATAGAGAAGAAAAATTAATAGAACATCATAATTAAATTAAATATAAATCTATGTGACTACATAAAACCCTAGATAAAAATGTTTAGTTCATATCAGCCATGACTAAATCAACAAAATAATAATTCAGAAACATAAGATTCAAAAACTTGAAGAAGAAAGAAAAATATAAAAGTGCAGAAAAAATAGTCCAAGAATCAAAATTAGTCTCTAAAAATGTAATTAAAATCTGACCTAATGACCTAATTAAACCCTAAGTCTGAATTTATAGTAAAAAAATATCACAAATCTGTAGTTTTTCATAGGCGGGCCACGACTTGCCCTTCTTTAAGTCGCGACCCGTGTCAATTTTGAATGGCCCTTCGAACCTACTTGTGTCTTCAGGCGTCGTGACTCAGGCATCTCAAGTGGCGGCTTGTGTCTTCTTTGCCCCTTGCTTTAGCCTCTGACTTGCCTAGTGTCACGACTCATAAGGGCCAGTCGCGACACTAATTCCCTTCAGCATCCTTGTGTTTCTGGCTTTCCCAGAGTTGCGACTCTAAGCTCCTAGTTGCGGCTCTAATTCCATTATTTCTCAATTTAAGTCTTTCAACCTCATTTCTTCATAAAAAAATGATTTTTACTCATCCTTAGCACCATTTTGAGTCGAACAACCATCAAGAACTTCGTTTTTCCACCATTTTCACTACTTTTTTTTTTTTTTACATTTTTCTCATTATTCAACGCACCAACCTACAACAAAGACAAACAAAAACGTAATCTTGCACAAAACAAACATAAAGATCCAAGATTACCACAAATACACATTCTAAAACACACTAAAATGAAGTTATCCAGGACTCATTTTCCCATAAGGCCATTGGATAGGGCATTAGTGGGCAAGGGGTACATTGGTCCTTTCCTTTCTAAGGAGTGACTTAGTCACTTGGAACCTCTCAGAACAAAGAAACACTTAAAAAAAATAACAACTCTCTTTCCCCCTTACTTTTACTTGGGGAAGCTCTTGGATTCCAGGAAGAAAAGCTTGAAAATTGGAGGATTGAGGTTGAGATTGGAGAAGGAAACAGTTCAGGCTCGTAATTCACAGCTGAGGTAAGCTCTAAACCTTGTATAGATTAAGTCTTCGTCTGGTTTTTCTTGAGTATTTTGAGTTTTGAACCCAATGAATTAAGTTGGACTTATGATGAGGTTTTTGGTTAAGTTTCTGGGTATATGTATCGTTTTAAGTGTAGAGATGATGTGTAAGGACTGAATTATGGCTTTGGTATCACTTTGTGGTGAATTTTGGATGAATTGGCTCAAGGAAAATGTTTGAAATACTGGGTTCGTAGGGTCGCGCTACGACCTTGTTTTTGGGGTGTGCCCTAAACCGCCTTGGCACCGCGGTGCAAGGCAGGGTGCGTCTAGGCGCATGTCTAGTGTAACCAATGGCTGGGCTCTCTGACTTATGGAGAGTCACGACGTTTAGTGAGGGGTGCTGCGACTCAAATGGGGAATATTGGCCAAATTAGGTTTCAGATGGTGGGAACCCGAACCTAAGGGCTCAGGAAGGATTCTACTACCCAGTGTAGAATTCAAAGTCCCGGAGACTAGGTCTCGGTGCAGAATTCTTTATTTATTCGATATGGATGGATATCGATTATTATGGTTGTGACTAGGGTACCGCTAGGGCTCGGGACAAGATCGTGTTCAGGGATCATTGTTCATTAACTTGTGCTTGGACCATAGGTAAGAAAATTGCACCCACTATGCGAAATATATGATTAGGGCTTGGCCTGGTTGTTAAATATAGATTGATTATGGCTTGGGCCCCTATGAATGAGCATGATTATGATTATGCTTGTGATGGCTTGATTAAGCATTTGTGAATACTCGGTATGTGGATAAAGACAAGCTTGACTCAGGGTTTGGGAATTATTTTATGTGGTTATGTGTTTAATTGCTTAGATAGGATACAAATGCCTTATCTGCCTGCCTTATTAAGGAGCATGAGATATTCTTATAGGGCAAGGCCTTTGACTATTGAATGATTGATAAAGACATGCGTATTAGCACTGATATTGGTTGTGAATGCTTATTAGCGTTGTTATATGTACATGTATGCCAGGAAATGCTTATGAGTACTGTTAAAAGTTAAAGAAATGCTTATTAGCATTTTTAGTTGCTTATAAATGCCAGAAAATGCTTATTAGGATCATTATTTGCTTATAAATGTCAAGAAGTGTTTATTAGCACCATGTTTGGGTATGAATATGAATCGACATGCTTATTAGCATGACTGTTGAGTGTTAATGCTTGTTTGTTCGGTCTTGGACCGTAAGGCGACAAGAGGTATAGTTATTACTACCTAACTGGCCGAATTGATTACTGTAGCAAGGTACAAGCTTGGAAGTATGCTTCCAAGGCAGCCAGATCTGCAAGCCGGCCAGGGAATACAGGCCGAAAATGATAATCAGGGTCAGACCCCTCCGCCAGCTACTAAGAACTGCAACAAGTGCTTACTAATATGCAAGCCAGATTATAGAGGTAGGAAGAAGAGATCTGCCTCCTAAGACAGCAACAGGTTCCTACAGCGAACGTTCAGCCAGAGGTGCCACCTGTGTTGGTGCCGACAATAGTACAGCCATTAGAGGCTGGGAATAGATGGGAACCTCTCTATGAAAGGTTCAGGAAGCAACACCCTCTAGACTTTGAAGGCAATGTAGATCTGGCTAAGGCCGAACAATGGATGAGTATGGTTACCGCTATACTAGATTTAATGAGGGTAGTTGGTAATGAGAAGTTGGCCTATGCCACATACATTATTCGGGAGGATACCCGAATTTGGTGGGAAGTAATATCCCAGATCAGGAATGTGAATACCATGGATTGAGAGGAGTTCAAAATGGTATTAATGAAAAATACTATAATGATGCAATTATGGCTTCAAAGGCAGAGGCATTCAGTAAGTTGATTCAGGGAAACATGTTAGTGATGGAGTATGCACTGATATTTGACAGATTATCGAAGTTACCTGCAAACTCGGTGCCCACTGATGGGATAAGGAAGGAAATGTTCCTTCAGGGGATACAACCTATGATATCCAGGATCTTCGCATTACCACTGTGCCTGGAGTGACAACTTATGCATAGGTGGTGGAGAAAGCCCTTACTGTAGAGGACGCAAAAAACAAGATCTAGCGCGAGAATGTGGCTAGGAGAGACAACATGAGGATGGGACCTCCACTTATGGGTTCAGGTAGGGGCGGAGGCCCCAATGATCTAAAAAGGATGGCTCTGGATGCCTTTCCAGCTCCAGGCTCGGACAAGAGGCCCCGAGGTATACAGATAGGCCGTCAGGGCCAATGAGGGCTGGAGGACCTACATTGTAACGTCCTGGATAACCAAGACCGTTACACTGTGTGTTGATAATGGTGCAAGACTTGCTAATCAAGTCATTTAGTTAAAAATGTGACACTAAAACCATAATCGAACTAGGGTTAAAAATATTTTGGTCATAAAAGACAAATTTCATTTAAATAAACATTTGATACATGGGATCCCAAAAACAGGATTTAAAGGACAGTTTAAAAAATTTCAAAGTTCATGTACAACCACAAGCCACTCTAATGGCGAAATAGGCACTTTAGGTTCTCCTATCCCTGTACCATCCCTCGGCCGTGGCGGCCAAGCAGCTGACTATGTACATTCTGCCCTAGAGCTCTCCAACTCAGGAATGGTCCACCTTGCCCTTGCCTTTACCTGCACCACGTAGCACCCGTGAGCCAAAGCCCAACAAGAAAACCATATTGCAGAGCATAAACAGTACTGAAAATCAAATAATCCATAAAGTTGTTAACCAGGTGTTCAGCATGCCAGAACAGTCATCTACTCAGAGAGGTCAAACAATTATTCATAAGCCATTCATCTCAGTATTAAACAAGTTATAATCAACAAACAACAATGATAACATATCAATATTCATCATACAATACTCAGGGTCGACGCACTTAGGCCGCACCCTCTATTTAATCCAATGTCCTTGGCTCACTTAGGCTGATCCCAGTGCTTAACCCACTGACTCCAGCCCGCTTAAGCCGAGCTCAGTGATTACTTAGTTATCCTCAACTACCAATGGCTGAGTTGCATCCTGTGTGCAAATATCAGTTCCAGCACTCTTAGGTCGTTTATTTCATTCTCACATGGCATATTATGATCATACAACATAGGCATTCAATTACAGGGAATCTCAGTCCCACACAATAACATAAGGGACTAGTTTTCTTACCTTTGATTCCGAGTGCTTTGGTTAATAGAGACGACCCTCGAGCACGATCTTATTCCGAGCCCTAGCGTACACCTAGTCACAATCCATAAAATGGTACTTCGATGAGTTTGAATTCTAAAGGGAAAGCCCGAGACCAAACTCGCGCTCTCAGGACCTCTAATCCCACCAAACGAGGTGGTGAAACCGTCCCCCGAGCCCCCAAGAAAAATCCCTAAAAGAATTCCCAAAAACCAAGTTCAGAAGGCTGAGTAGCGCTATAGAGCTACTAGGTGGGTGCTACAATGCTAGAGTTAGAGACTTAATCCCCCCAGAAAATTCAACATAGAGCTACAACTAGAACATGCAAAGTTCTGGGTTTTTCCCATCGAACTTTCCCGAGCCAAATATCCAAAAACCCACTCCAATCATCAACCAAACTCAAAATTGAGTCCACAACTCACTATATTTCATCCAAAACAACCTAATAACACCCAAAACCTAGCTAACAACCTCATCAATCACAGGAATCAAAGTTGGGCTTGAAGCTCAAGAACACCATCTGAAAATCAGAAAACCCAGATAGTTAAGACCAGAAATTGTTACCTCAAATGGATGAATCCGACCCTAGGTTGCTCTTAGTGCCCTTCCAAGCTTTAACTCCTCTAATTCCCAAGCTTAAGTCCTTAAACTTCATCCAAAATCCAAACCCAGAAATCATCCTCAACAAAACTCAGCAAACTCAGAAAAACCTTAAATCTTACCTCAACATGGAAGCTAATTCCAGCTGAACTCCTTAGTTACTCCAAGGATCAAAGCCCCAAAGCCTAACCTAGACTTCCTTTTGAGTTCTCAGCTTCAAAATCCTCAAGGGAGAGTGAGAGAGAGAATAAATCGTGAGGGAGAGAGAGAGGTGAGTTGAGTATTTCTGTCTTCTTCTTTTTCCTCCTCTACTTCTACTACTTTCTACTAAAGTTTAAAGAAAAACAGAGTATATCAGTTATCTTTCCTAATAACCAAAAGACTCTTTTACCCTCCAAATTAAAACTGTCTTTTAATCAACCTAAGGGTATTTTGGTCATTTGCTCCCAATTCCCGCTAATTTCGCGAGTATCCCTAATATTTACCACTTAAATCCCATCAATTAATTAATCACCCAATATTTTTTCCCAATGTCTAATAGTCTCCAATATATTTCCTAAATTTCCAAAAATACCCGCAGGCTCCCCCGAGCCAGGTATAAATTCCCGCCGTGACTAATTCGCCAAACTGCTAACTAGGATCGTCTCGAGCCATAAGCTGCAAATACATCCACATAATAATGTGCTCCCAACAATTTACCACAAATAATCACATTTATGCCCTCAATGGGCCAAAATTAAAAATATGCCCTTATAAGCTAAATAGGGCCCACATGCATATCTAATACTCATAAACATGCATTTCACATATCCATATAATCATATAATCATGCTTATCACATAATCATGCATTTAATCATTTAAATCACACATAACCAATTATGCCCTCCAGGCATGCTAATGAAGGTCCTTACGTCTTATTAGCGATTTTGGGTCGTTACATACATAGAGTGTGCTAGGTGTAGGAGGCGTCATGTGGGAGAGTGTCGGGCAAAGTCCTGCTCTTTGTGCGGGATAGTAGGACACTTAAAGAAGGATTGCCTGAGAGCAAGAAAGGAAGAACCAAAGAAGGCGGACAACTTGACACCAGCTCGAATGTTCGCATTGACGCAGGAAAAGGCTAAGGCTAGTCCCTCAGTAGTGACAGGTTAGCTTTCTAGTGCTAGAACCTCTTATAATGTTTTGATTGATTCTTATGCTACACACTCTCTTTTTTCTAGTAGGATTATTGATAGACTGTGTAGGTCATGTGATTATTATGTTGTGGGGTTCGGAACCACATTGCCCACTGGGGAGTTAGTAATTTCAAGGAGATTGATAAGATCACTGCCAGTGATAGTGGATGGCAGAGAATGGTCAGTTGACTTGATAGAATTGATAATGGAAGACTTTGACATGATTTTGGGCATGGACTAGTTAGTGAAGTATGAGGCAACCATAGATTTCAAGAAGAAGATGATAACCTTTGAGCCTGAGGGTGAGGATCCCTTTGTATTTGTTGGCATTGTGCATGGAACCCGTGTAACTATGATATCTGTATTGAGGGCTAGAGACCTACTACAAGGTGGTTGCATAGGATTCCTAGCCAGTGTGATAGATACAACTCAGGTCGTGCCAATGGGACCAGAAGAGACTAAATTAGTCTGTGATTTCCTGGATGTGTTTCCAGAGGATTTACCAAGGTTGCCACCACATAGAGAGATAGAGTTTGTTTTTTGATCTAGCACCAAGGACGGATCCAGTGTCTAGGGCATCGTACAGAATGGCCCCAGCAGAGTTGAAAGAACTAAAGGTACAGTTACAGGAGTTGGCAGACTTGGGTTTTATCAGACCTAGTTTCTCTCCATGGGGTGCACCAGTAATGTTTGTAAAGAAGAAGGGTGGTTCTCTAAGGATGTGCATTGGCTACGGGAACTAAATAAGTTAACAAATATGAATAAGTATCCTTTTCCAAGGATAGATGACCCCGTTTGATCAGCTGCAGGGTAAGGCGGTATTCTCAAAGATAGATCTTTGATCTTGGTATCACCAGCTAATGTTCGAGGAGGGAGATATACCGAAGACTGCTTTTTGCACTATATACGGGCATTATTAGTTTCTAGTCATGTCATTTGGTTTGACTAATGCCCAGGCAACTTTTATGGATCTGATGAACAGGGTGTTCAAAGATTATCTAGAACAGTTTGTGATTGTCTTCATCGACGATATTTTGATTTATTCTCAGTTGGAGGCAGAACATGAGCAACACTCAGGTTGGTTCTACAGAGGCCGAGGGAACACGGACTGTATGTGAAGATTAAGAAATGTGAGTTCTAGCTACGGCAGGTGACTTTCCTTGGTCACATTGTCAATAGAGATGGGATCAAGGTGGACTAGCTAAGATTAAGGCAGTCAAAGATTGGCCAAGGCCAAGGAATACCTCAGAGATCAGGAGTTACCTTGGATTGGCAGGTTATTACAGGCGTTTTGTGGAAGGGTTCTCAAGGATTGCTACCCCATTAACGGAACCGACACGCAAGAATCAAAATTTTGTGTGGTCAAATAGGTGTAAGAACAACTTCCAAGAGTTGAAGCAGCGCTTGGTTACAGCTCCAGTTTTGAGTCTTCCAACAGATCAGGAGAAGTTTTTAGTGTACTGTGATGCCTTGAGACAAGGTCTGGGTTGTGTTCTTATGCAGACACGGAAGGTGATTACCTATGCATCACATTAGTTGAAGGAGTATGAGTAGAGGTACCTTACTCATGATCTGGAGTTAGCAGCAATGGTCTTTGCATTAAAGGTATGGAGGCATTACCTTTATGGGGAAAAGTGTGAGATATACACTAACCACAAGAGTTTGAAGTACTTCTTCACACAGAAGGATTTGAACATGAGACAGAGGCATTCACTGGAGTTGGTGAAGGATTATGACTGTGAAATCATGTATCACCCATGAAAGGCCAACGAGGTGGCAGATGCCTTAAGCTGGAAAGGTCATGGTCAATTATACAGTGCGAGACAGATATCCAAGGAGTTGGCAAAGAATATGACCAAAGCTTGAATAGATTTAGTGGTGGGCCAGTTAGCCAACATCACCCTACATTATACTCTTCTGGAGAGGATAAAGGAAAGTCAATTGAGTGATCCACAAATGACGAGGATTAGAGGGGACATCCTAGCTGGAATGGCTAGGGACTATACAATATCAGATATTGGCTTGCTGAGATACAAGGGTCGGATATGTGTTCTGATGGATATTGTTATCAGACGGGAGATTCTGGATGAATCTCATACTACCCGTTACTCTTTGCATCCAGGCACCACAAAGATGTATCAAGATTTAATATCGCTATATTGTTGGCCTGGGATGAAGAGGGATGTGACTAAATATATATGGCTAATTGCTTGACATGTCAGCAGGTCAAGGCTGAGCATCAGAGACCAGAGGGGCTATTGCAGCCTCTGGATATCCCAGAGTGGAAATTGGAGGACATCACAATGGATTTTGTGGTTGGGTTACCTAGGATCATGGATCAACATGATTGGGATGAGACAGGAGAAAGGAAATACTTGGGTCCTAAGGAAGTTCAAAGGATCAATGAGGCTATTGAGAAGATCAGAGCTTGGATGCTCGCTTCTCAGAGTAGACAGAAAATTTTTGATGACCCGAAGCGCAGGAACGTCGAGTTCCAAGTGGGGGACTATGTCTTTCTTAAAGTTTCACCATGGAAAGGGGTGAAGAGATTTGGGAAGAAAGCCAAGTTGATTCCTAGATTCGTAGGACAAATTGAGTTCTTAGAGAGGATCGGTCAGGTGGCCTATAGATAAGCCTTACCTCTCACACCGTTGTACACAATGTGTTTCATATTTCGACGCTTCCGAAGTATGTGTCTGATGTTACTCATGTGTTAAGTTACGAAGATCTGGAACTGCAAGCAGATCTTTCTTATGAAGAACAGCCAGTCCAGATACTAGATATGAAGGACAAGGTTCTGAGGAACAAAACCATACCTTCGGTTAAGGTATTATGGAGAAACAAAAATGTCGAGGAAGTGACATGGGAATTAGAGTCCAACATGCGGGATCAACATCCCGAGCTGTTCAAGTAAAATTTTGAGGACGAAACTCCTTTAAGGTGGGGACAAGGTCCTAATTTCCCTAATAATTGTTAGTACCTTAATTAGGGGGCTAGGAGGGCAATAATTAATTTAATTTCATTACTATGTGATGATATGCATGATTATATCAATTATGTGAGTATTTTTATAATATGACTATATGGGCATGTGTTAGGTGTATTAAGCATGCATGTGGGCCTATTTTTTATTAGAAGGGCATTTTCGTAATTTGGCCTATTGAGGGCATATTTGTATAGATATGCGTGCATATTAATTTAGACCACATTATTATGTGGATATATTTGAGTTATTCGGCACGAGGCAATTCTAGGGAGCAAGTTAGCGGTTTAGTAATAACAAGTTCAAATACTCGGCTCGAGGTGAGCCTAGGGGTATTCTAGAAATTTAATGCATTACTAGGATTTATCGGGTAATGGGAAATTATCTAGTGATTATTCGAGGATATTGGAGATAACGGGAATTGTGAGGCGTTAATTATGATTAGGGGGAAAAGTGGTATAGGACTCATTTTCCCTTAAGGTCATTGGAGATGGCATTAGTGGGCAAAGGGTATATTGGTCCTTTCCTTTCTAAGGAGAGACTTAGTCACTTGGAACCTCTCAGAACAAAGAAACACTTAGAAATATAACAAATCTTTTTCTCCCTTACTTTTACTTGGGGAGGCTCTTGGATTCTAGGAAGAAAAGCTTTAAAATTGGAGGATTGAGGCTGAGATTGGAGTAGGAAACAACTCAGGGTCGTAATTCACAACTAAGGTAAGCTCCAAACCTTGTTTTGATTAAGTTCTGGTGTAATTTTTCTGGAGTATTTTGAGTTTTGAACTCAAGGAATTAAGTTGGACTTCTGATGAGGTTTTTGGTTAAGTTTCCAGGTATATGTACCACTTTAAGTGTAGAGATGATGTTTAAGGAATGAAGTATGGGTTTGGTGTAACGCCCTGGCTACCCCAGAACAGTTACGGAGAACGGTGAACCGGAAATTTGACTCGCTACCCGAGTCCTTTGGTTAAAAACGTGATCTAAGTGTTATTATCAGGTTAAGGTAGAAAACCAGTAAAAAGGAAAGGGTACTTTTCATTAAGTAAATAAACTGCTCATGAGCCTTTTAAAATGTTTACAAGAAGTTCATAATACAAAAGAGTCGCTACAGTTCCAAATTTACAAACTCCGCCGGCCTAAGCGGCAAAAATAGGGTAAACCCCTAGTCCCTCTGAGAACTCCTTGACCGTGGCGGTCAAGCGGCCCTGTATGTACATCACATCGCCCAAGCTCTCCACTCAAGGCTGGCCAAGATTTTCCTTTCCTTTACCTGCACCACATAGCACCCATGAGCCAAGGCCCAGCAAGAAAACACAATAAAATACGATATAATATCAACAACGATCATAATAATCATCCAGGACTATCAGTCCAACAAATAGGTGACAATAGCCGAAAGTCACAATAATGAGCATCGCTCTCTTTAGCCATGTGACGATAGGGTCACCAGGGCTTAATCGATAAGTGTTTCATTCATAAGGTTGTTCAGGACAGGTGCATGGTGATTGGTCACCAACATAACCTTCCTCACGACTCTAGGGTCGAAACTACGGACAACGTCCCTTAGCCACGTGACAAACGGTCACCGGGGTCATATATCTTGGCTATAGTCATCTGGTCGTAGACCAGGCAAGCGCTTATAAGTTCTTCGACCTTAGGGTCGGTCCTGCATTAATGCCATAGAGCCATTCAATGCGTGATCATCGACTTTGAAGTCGGTCCCTGACTAGTCAGTGTCTTAAACAGGTAATCAGCATTCATTAGCATTTAATATGCAATCCACGTTCACATATATCAACCAACAAGCCTCAATATCAAACCATGCATGTCATATACCTGTACAGGGTGCAACTGTACCCATACACTGTTTTCTTACCTCAAGTTTGAGCGAGAAGTATGATAAAGACGACTCCTGAGAATGATCGATCTTTTAGTTCCTGAGCGGTTACCTAATCACAACCAATTATAACCTCCATTAATGAGAATCCACAATAATAGGGTCTTAACCTAAGCACCACCCTCGGGACCTCGAAACATGCCCACACGGTGAGTAGATTCGATCCCGGGCCTTAAGGATTGAAACCCCAAGTCAAAAACCCTTAAAAACACTCAAAACGGGGTTTGGAAGGAACAGGGTAGCGCTACAGCGCTCAACCTCTAGCACCACAGCGCTCTACTCAAAACCTCCCAAAAGCCAAAAAGCCTCCTGAGGAGCGCTATAGCGCCCTAGGGTGGGCGCTGTAGCGCTACCTCCAGCCCAAAACACCCCTGAACCGACCTTCTTCATCTCCTTCGTTTCTAACTCGATTCTCAAGCTTCCAAAGCCTATTCTTGATGCCAAATGGACCCAAAACCATACCAACACACCCCAAACATCACAAGCATGGGAACCCTAGCCAAAACTCCCAACAAAACCGATGAATTCACCCTAAACATTTCAGCTGCAAAACAAAACCAAAACAGAGCAAACCAGAGAAACTATGGTTAGAAACTTACCCAAAGCTTGGCTTATGATGGCCTTCAATGATGGAACACACTCCCAAACTCCCAAGGCTTGCTTCCTAAGCTAGCATCCTCAAAGTTGGTTCAAAAATCACAAAGAACAGTGAAGAGAACAAGGTACGGGAGAACTCTAAAGTATACTCTGTTTTTCCACCATTTCCTTCAGCTAATAAAGGTTATATATATCCTAGGGGTGAAATGTCCATTTTACCCATAGGTCAATTAATGGTTTCTAAAGGCTCCCAAGGGCATTTTTGGTACTTCCCTCCTAACTCGTTAATCATAATTAACACTCTCTAATTCCCGCTATTCTCAAAAATCATAAACACCAATAATTCACATCCCGTTACCCTTTATCTCCCGGTAACGCTCTAATCATCAAAATCACCCCGAGACTCAACCCAAGTCCCGTCACTTAAACCTGTTGTGACTAAACCGCTAATCAATAATCTACGATCGTCTCATGTCGAACAGCTCGAACAAACCCACATCATAATGTGGTCTCAACATATATCATCGACATGCATACAATTAACATTATATTATAATATAATTCTCATAAACATGCACAAACACATTAAATGGCATAATTAAACAATTATGGCCCTCCCGGCCTACAAATCCAGCCGTTAAACCACATTAGGGAATCCGGGGCAGTACATTTGGTATCACCTTTTGGTGACTTTTGAATGAATTGGCTCAAGGAAAATGTTTGAAAAATTGGGTTCGCAGGGTCGCGCTGCGACCCTGTTCTTGGTGCGTCGTGGCCCTCATGAACTCAAAAACCAAGGGAGTGCCCTAAACCTCCTTGGCACCGCGGCGCAAGGCAGGGTGTGTCACCGCATGTGTCTAGTGTAACCGAGGGCTGAGCTCTCTGGCTTGTGGAGAGTCGTTGCACTTAGTGAGGGGTGGCGCGACTCAAATGGGAAATATTGGCTAAATTAAGTTTCGGGTGGCGGGAACCTGAACCTAAGGGCTCTGGAAGGATTCTTCTACCCAGTTTAGTTGAATTCGAGGTCACGGAGACTAGGACTCAGTCCGGAAGTCTTTATTTATTCGATATTGATGGATATCGTTTATTATGGTTGTGACTAGGGTATCGCTAGGGTTTGGGATAAGATCGTGTTCAGGGGTCGTTGTTAATTAACTCACCCTTGGACCAGAGGTAAGAAAACCGCACCCACTACGTGAAATATGTGATTATGACTTGGCCCGGTTGTTAAATATAGATTGATTGCGACTCGGGCCACTGTGAATGAGCATGATTATGATTATGCCTGTGATTGCTTTATTAAGCATGTGTGAATACTCAGTATATGGATAATCGTTATGTGATGTATGTTTGTTTGCATTATCTGATTGAAAAGCATTGACTTGTAATTCAAGGGTCGCAATAGCGCGTTGAGCGTTGGTCGATATGGTTAGGCCTAATCAGGATTGTATTATATACTTGACTGACCCTATGGTGATTGGAAAACTAAAGTGCTAGGTACATTGGGTTAGTTCTAAGGCTGGTTATACAGAGGTTAGGGTAGTGGGCCCCGGGGTGACTCTATAGTCCCATATCCTAAGGCAACAGGTCTCGGTATGACTTACTAGCCATTTATTTAGGGTAGCAACCCCGGGGTGACTCTATGGTCACGTATCTAGGGCAACGGGCCCCGATGTGATACCGTAGTCACTTATCTAAATAGAATGCATGCATGAGTAGGGTTATTATTGATAGGCATGCTTATTATGATCCTATGATATGTTATTAACTACTTATGAGTATGTTTAAGTTTTCTTGCTTAGCCTTGGCTCACGGGTGCTATGTGGTGCAGGTAAGGGGAAATGGAAGCTGGACCAGCCATGAGTTGAAGAGTTTCGGTGGCGACGTATACATATGCGGCTGCTTGACCACCACAGCTAGGGTTTCTCCGAGGAACTAGGTTCAAACCCTTTTTGGCCACTTAGGTTGGCTGTTTGTAATTTTTGGGATTGTAATCACCCTTTTGGAACTGAAAATGACTTTGTAAATGTTTTTTTTTGGGATCCCATGTACGTACTTAATGTTTTGATGAAATGGCTATCCCTTTTGACCAAATTTTTTAATCCTAAGCCACTAATCACGTTTAGTTGCATGTTTATGGCCAAGTGACTCTATTTGCAAGCATGACACTATTTAAAATACATAGTGTAACGGTCTAGGCTATCCAGGGCGTTACAGTAGTGGTCATGATTTTTTAAAGGAGACCTGACAAGATTGCTCGAGCATCCTTGAGAAGAAGTCTACAACTCAAGCTAAGTCCTTGCTAAAGAATATTGGATTAGGAATAAGTCAAAGTCCTTATTGTGAACACATAAGTAAGGCTTGCAGTGCAGATGTTGTATCATAATTTTCACAGGAAAATTCATAGGGAAAAAAAACATTTAGGGATATATCTGGCAAACAAAGGAGAATCAGCTTGAAGTAGGGAAGTGATGAAAGACTAATACATGAAAAGATGATGTTCGAGAAGTTGCTTGAGCACAGGAATGACGAAGCACAAAAGCATTCTAGATGAAGGATATCCCCAAGGAAGAGGAGTGCTCGTCAGATCTGGTTGTCTTAAGTATCCTAAGTCGAGAGATGTGCTTGAGTTTTACAACTATTGCAGCCGAAAGACAAGAAGAATCTCGTAGAGTTGATCCAATATTAATTCCAAACCAAATTCAATAGGTAATGAGCCATAAAGATTATATAAATGTTGATTGGTCAAATACATGGAAATAGGAAACTATTTGCATATTTTCCAGATATATCTATCCAAGCATTGTGAGAAAAAAAAAAAGCATTTTGAATATTTAGTGCAAAAAATTCATACCCCCATAAAGTGGGAGTTCATGTCCTATTTATAGGGATATGGTTCTCCTTTTACAATTGAATCACTTGTTACAAGAATGCTATAGAGAATAAACATGAGTACTTGTGTAGCATGCAAATACACAATAATGTTTGGGTGATCTATGTCACTGTACAAAGTGGTGGCTCCTTTGTTATCATGGTCGCAAACTTTTGGTAGGTTTTTCTATGCGATGTCAGTTATCTTTTCATACCTCTTATTGGGGCATTCATGTGGCTCCACCTTACAACCTTTGTATGGATCCACCTTGCATCCATCACAAGGTTCCACCTCACAACCCTTGCATGGTTCTAGCTCAAGTGAAATCATGTAGATAACACATTGTAATACCGATTTATAAAGGGCATTTTGAGAATTTGAAACTCTAATCAAATAACGGTATAAAATATTTTTTCTATCGAAATTTTATAAAAATTAGAATTATGTAGTATATATTATGAAATTCCGCTTTTAGTAATTACCAAATTAATTAAACCATGTGAATTAATTAAAGTGCGGAATGGTAATTAACTGTTTTCACAGATAGCAGTTCTGTCGGGACAGAATCCGAACTTGTCACGACAGAAACTAAACACAATAAATAGTCAGTGCAAAACAATAAAGAACACACCGAATGTTTACAAGGTTCAAAAACCCTTTCGGATAACCTACTCCTTGGGGCCACGCCCAGAGAATAAACCAATTAGTAAAGAAATATTGTGTACAAAAGCATTGACTTAAGCAATGTAAGACTCCCTCTTAAACTATTGCCGCAATCTTGTTGTACTCTTCTCTACGAATCTGATTTGATGAAACACTGATTCTCTTGAACTCCCTTCAAACAATAGCGAGTGCACACTTCCTCCCGAAGTGAGACTTAGATAAAATCCTCTCCCGAAGATCCTTATGAACACGTTCACAATAGACACTATTTGTTTACAATGGACTAGATAGATATCCACAAGTACACTCAGCACTCTCACAAAGATTAAGGTGAACAAACTTAATCTCTACAAATAAAGACACTCTTCAAAATTACATAATGTTTACAAATATTGAAAATGGAAGAGGTGAAAATTCCAAAGGCCTTGGCAAGATATTTATAGGCAAGGAAATCGTCCAAGGCCATCATTTTCTGGGATCTTTGAAATCAATTTGCGAATTCTTTTGATTAAGGAAATTAGCCAGCCAGATGAATTATGTGTCGACAGAAAAGGAAACTGATGAGTCAGCAATGAAATCAGTTTTATCTAATAGAACGAACATGGTCATTTCTTTTGACCATGTTCATTTTCGATACCTTCTTTATTCCAGAATAATCATAATCCCTGAAAATAATCTCAAGATAATTGCAAAATATATTATTACCAAAAATTGATTATTTATGATAAATAAGGTAAAAAATATATTCACACTTAAAGATATTTTCACACTAGAAAATCAGCTAAATCATTTGATCAAGAATCAATATGGATATGCTACTAATTTTCCTTAATAACTTTAAAATATTTTGTCTAAAATAAAGTTAGCCAAAAAAGGACTTTACAATCTCCCCCTTTGGCAACTTGATAGACAAAAATATTTTAAGAGTTTATTTTGAAAGATCCTGCAAAGACAAACCAGATTAGAGAAAATAGTAAAGTTACATTACTCCCCCTGCGAAAGACATCTCAATTATAACCAATATCATAAACAAGGTTAACTTTTTGAGAAAGTTTAACAAGATAAAAACCCAAGATAAAGACCCAACAAAATAAACCTTACTCCCCCTTGTTGTCTATCAATATGCCAATGGAGTAATACCAACACAGAAAAACAATCCAAAGAGTGAAACTACTACTCCCTATCTTTGTCTATAAAAAAAAAACAAAAGGCAATGACAACACAATTTTTCAAGCCTTCTTTGTGGTGACCGAGATGGTTGTTACCAATGGAAAATGCATGTACTCCACTGCCTCGAGTTTTCACCATAGTTGCAACAAACAAAAACTTTGCACAGTCAAGGAACATAAACCAAAAATAGAAACTTTTGATGTCAAATAATATAATAAGTGACAAAATAAAAAACAACATATTACCACAGTTTCCCTTTCTGGATAGCCACGGCCAAGCCTTTTTTTTTCTTTTTTTTTTATATAATATAATATATAAACAAAAGTACCAAAAATATCCTATTCTGATTGTGCCCAATGTCTTCATGCCTTGTCCTTGGAGAAAGTAACAAACATTAATTCTTAACATATTTTTACTATAAGGTTAGAAAATATATTTAATATAAATCATGCTTTTATTTTTTTTTAAATCACAAAATATTTACTCCTGACACAAAAAATATTTTATCCAAATTAATAAGTGTGTATGAGTCTTACAAATTTTTCCAACAGTATATCTTAAGCATTTGTGTGTGATTGTGAAAGCAGAGATCATTGCCCTGTATGGCAATTTTAGCCTTTTTCAGGGTCATTGCCCTATGTGGCAATTTTTAGCATTTTTCTCAAAGAGTACCCAAATTAGACGCTTTCACACTATACTGAAGGTTGCATTTATCAGTGGTAGAGTATCTTCTACATAATTTTTAGTTACATAGTTCCAACTTACTCAAAGATAGCATTTTACACAACAGTGTAGGTAGCTCTATTCTAAGATGGAGCCTGAAAATACTTTCAAGGATCAAATGCTCATACACTACAGACACGGATTGATTTGGAAGAATATTAATTGGAAGGACTATTTATTTTGATTTTTTATTTTAAAAAAAAATGTGCATGATATATATTAACTATAAATTCTAACAAGTAGTAAAAATACATTTTGTCATAATGTTTGAGACTTTCTATTTGGACAAGAACAAGAAGACATCAAGCAACTCTTTCTAGCACAGGGATATGACACAACACAAACAATATTTAATTAGTACAAACCCCCAAGGATTTCCTGAGGGAATAAAACGTGACTGTTTCAAGGGCTTTTGTGAAAATATCTGTAATTTGTTTGTCACACTCAATATATTCTAAGACCAAAGTTTTATTTTCAACAAGATCCTTAGTGTGTCGCGACACATCATCAATACAAAAACATTTTTCATGAGAAATTTTCAAATGTTTTCCCAGTCGACATGGTTCACATTTACCAAAAGAATATTTACTTAAAATCGGTAAATCATGAACATGACTCATACTTCCAATTTTTCTCAAATTTTCAAAATCCACATGATTATGTTTTCAATGACACAAATTAGTATAACTCTTTGTAATTGTGTGACAGTTGTGTGATTGAGATAATGTGTAACAATTATCGACAGATTTATAACCCTTCGAAACACAATTTCCATCTTGGTCAAGCACAAAACAATTATCAAAAGAAAATTTCACAAACAAGTCTTGGTCACAAATTTGACTTCTACTAATGAGATTAATTTTAAGTCCATCAACCAAAAGAACATTTTGTAGCTTTGGTAGTCCTTCAGAATTTAGAGTGCCACTACCAAGTACCTTACAAGACTTACCATCTCCAAATGTGACTTCCCCATTTTTCAAAGTCTTGAAGTCAGTGAGTATGTTTTTGTTACCTGTCATATGCCTTGAACAACCACTATCAAAAAACCAAGAGTTAGAAGCACATGTTCTAAGACAAGTAAAGGCAGCAAGACATTTGAATTTATTTTTCTTCACCCAAACTTTCTTAGGTGGAGTCCTTTTCTTCAAGGGCATTTGTCTCAAATTACCATGATGATTAAAGTAATTTTTGTGAAGAAAATTCATCAAGGTAAAACATTTAGGTCGAATATGACCTTTCACTCCACAGAAATTGCAAATTGGAATAAAGTTTTTTTATTTTCGAAATTTCTAGTCTGTTTCTCATGTGTTGTGACAGATTGAAAAGATGATGCCACATGAGTTTGAGTTGTTCCTGCAGAAGGGTCAGTTCTTGAAACAATAGGAAGATTTCCATAAATATAAATTGTTTTTCCTTTAGGTTTAGATCCATTTGATCCTAACCTAGAAAAATCACAAGCTTTTTGGCCTGCAAGCAGGACATCGTCCAAAACAATAGATCTATTATTAAGCAATTTGACACCTTTCACAATTTTATCAACTTCATTAGATAAATGATTGATTTCAGAATCTTTAGCAACAATCTCAATTTCATGTTTTTTAACAAGAGAGTCAAGTTCTTCATTTATCTTCTTGAGAACTTTGTTATTGTTTGCCATCAAACGATTATCTAAACATACTTTCAACCATTGATCATACATGTTTTTGTATGATTCTTTCAAAGAATCTAAATCGGATTCATCCGTATCACCATGGGAACCCTCATCTGTTGAAATAGTATTATTTAAATAAACAAGGTTCTCATTCACCTGCACAGAAAGAGGTAAGCAAGAAAAAACAGAAGTTAAGGCAAGATTATAATTTTCTTCCTCATCACTACTTTCAGATTCATTGTCACTCCAAGTGGCTGTCAAGACCTTCTTATTTTTCTTTATGGTATTGGCACATTCAGATTGAATATGTCCAAAACATTCACACTCCCTGCATTGAATACCTTTTTTATTAGTATATTCAAAAGGTTTGGAAAAATTATTACCTTTGGAGGATTTAGACATGTTTTTCTTATTACCAATCTTTTGCATAAACTTCTTAAATTTTTTCGATAACAAGATCATTTCATCATCATCTTCCTCATCTGAGCTTTCCATTTTCTCTTCGGAAGATTTCAAGGCAATCGATTTCTCCTTCACAGAAATTGGTTTCTCTTGGCGGATCTTTTGATTAAGTTCAAAAGTTTGAAGAGATCCCATCAATTCCTCAACTTTCAAGGTGTCAAGGTTCTTTACCTCCTCAATGGCTGTGATCTTGGATTGCAACCTGTCAGGAAGAGCTCTAACAATTTTCCTAACCAAAACAGAGTCAGACAACTTTTCTCCTAAAGCAAAATATTCATTAGCAATGTCAGACAATTCTTCATAAAACTCAGTGAGAGTTTCTTTTTCTGACATGCGAAGATTTTCAAATCTAGTAGTCAACATTACAAGCCTAGCTCGCTTAACATCAGTGGTTCCTTCAAATTGAGTTTGAATGATTTCCCAAGCATCTTTAGTAGACTCACAAGAGGAAATCAATTTTATATAAGTTTCACCAACTCCATTAAAAATTGCATGTAAAGCTTTATTATTATAAATTGACAATTTATCTTCTTCATTAGACCATTCAAGTTCAGATTTTACTTGTGTCGTACCAGATTTTGAATTTATCTCGACAGGTGGTGTCTAACCAGATAATATTGATCTCCAAGCCCTTTCATCAAGAGATTTGATAAAAGCTTTCATCCTTACTTTCCAGTATGGATAGTTTGTATCATTCAGTAATGGAGGACGAGAGATAGATCCTCCTTCTACAAAGATAGACATTTCATAAGAAACAAAACAAATGGAAAACCACAAGATCTCACTAAGAGTTTAGTAACCTAGCTTTGATACCAATTGAAATTCCGTTTTTAGTAATTACCAAATTAATTAAACCATATGAATTAATTAAAGTGTGGAATGATAATTAACTGTTTACACAGATAGCAGTTCTGTCGGGACAGAATCCGAACTTGTCACGACAGAAACTAAACACAATAAATAGACAGTGCAAAACAATAAAGAACACACCGAATTTTTACAAGGTTCAGAAACCCTTTCGGATAACCTACTCCTTGGGGCCATGCCTAGAGAATAAACCAATTAGTAAAGAAACAATGTGTACAAAAGCATTGACTTAAACAATGTAAGACTCCCTCTTAAACTATTACCGCAATCTTGTTTTACTCTTCTCTACGAATCTGATTTGATGAAACGCTGATTCTCTTGAACTCCCTTCAAAGAATAGCGAGTGCACACTTCCTCCCGAAGTGAGACTTAGATAAAATCCTCTCCCGAAGATCCTTATGAACACGTTCACAATAGACACTATCTGTTTACAATGGACTAGATAGATGTCCACAAGTACACTTAGTACTCTCACAAAGATTAAGGTGAACAAACTTAATCTCTACAAATAAAGACACTCTTCAAAATAACATAATGTTTACAAATATTGAAAATGGAAGAGGTGAAAATTCCAAAGGCCTTGGCAAGATATTTATAGGCAAGGAAATCGTCCAAGGCCATCATTTTCTGGGATCTTTGAAATCCATTTGCGAATTCCTTTGATTAAGGAAATCAACCAGCGAGATGAATTTTGTGTCGACTATAAAAGAAAATTGATGAGTCAGCAATGAAATCAGTTTTATCTGGCAGAACGAACATGGTCATTTCTTTTGACCATGTTCATTTTCTGTAACGCCCTGGATAGCCAAGACCGTTACACTGTGCGTTTATAAAGTGCCAGACTTGCTAATCAAGTCAATCAATTGAAAGCGTGTCATCGAAACTATAAAAGAACTAGGGTTTAAAATATTTTGGTCTCAAAAGCCACATTTTCATTAAGAAACATTATTTATTTACACGGGATCCCAAAAATATCAGTTTAAAAGCCATTTACAAAAGTTATAAGGTTCTGATACAATAACCAGCCATACTAAGGCAAAACAAGCAGTTAGGTGTTCCCTGTCCTGACTCATTCCTCAACCAAGGTGATCGAACAGCTGGCTATGTACATTCAACCCCACAGCTCTCCACCTCAGGATTGGTCCAGCTTGCCCTTGCCTTTACCTGCACCACGTAGCACCCGTGAGCCAAGGCCCAGCAAGAAAACACAACAACAACAGAGCATAAACAATTAGCAGACAAGTCAACATCTCACATTGCATCACATAAACTCAGCATTATCATCAATCAGTATAATCAAGTATTCCACATACTAGGCATATCAATTCATAACATGTATAGTTCACAAATGATAACTAGGGCTAGCGCCCTCAGGCTGCTCCCTCCGTTATCCCGTTGTCCTTGGCTACCAGTGGCCAATCCGCGCCCTGTGCGCTAATATCATGTACGACACTCTTAGACCGCTTTTACATGTCCCATGGCGTAATACCAACATTGACACGATACAATTCTCGGGAGCACTTAGTCCCATCACAAGCATATAGTCAGGTGCAGTTTTCTCACCTGTATCCTGAGCTTCCGATGCCCCAAAGCCGCGAGCACGGTCCTCTACCCTTAGCCTCTCCAAAGACCTAGTCACAACACAAATGAAATATCCTTTATTACTAACCAATCCAAAACTACTTCCCGGAACCAATCCCACAGTCTCGGAATTCCCCAAATCCCTAAAACAATGCACCGAAGACATCCCCCGAACCCCCGGAGCAAAGGCTCAAAATTGCAAAATCCCATGCTCTGAAATTGGCCTAGCGCCGCGGCGCCCAGAAAATCAGAGAGCTTTCCCTGCCCAGAATTAGCCTCGCGCCGCGGCGCCCAAGAACAGAGCCGCGACGCTCCTTCGCGAGCTCAGAAATCTAGGTTTTTCCTTGCGTTTTTCCCGAGCCTAAACCATTCCAAATCATCCCAAACAAGTACCTAAGCCCAGAAATCAATTCAAAACCCCAAATGAACCCTTTAACAACCTATAAACATCATAAACAACCCCAATCACACAAACACACCCAAGATCCTATCTTGAGTTCCAAATTCCTAAAACTTAAACCATGGCTTCCAAAACTATAAATCATGCCTCTAGAGTCTTAAACCACACAAATTACGAAAATTAAACATGATAAACTCTTACCTCAGTCAAGAACCCAGCTTGAATTCTCCTCAACTCTAGTTTCAAGTCACCTTCCCTTTTGATTATCCCAACTCTGAATTCATGCAAAACCAGCCACTATCTTCTTTCAATTCATGCTTATTTTCTAAAAACCAGACTTGAAACTTAAACAAATCATAGAAAAATCCTTACCTCTAAGTAATCTTGGCTTATGCTCAGCTTAGTTGCCTTGAACCATCAAAACTCTCCTCGTAGGTCTCCCAACTTCAGCTTTCCTCTACTTCTCTTTTCTTCTAGATTCTCCTCAAATTCAGCATAAATCAATTTCCCACTAAGTGTCATACGTGACCACCTTTTCTTTCAGCTGAAGCTCATCTATCCTCAACCAATTGACCACTCTACCCTTCGTTAACATCCCTTTCCTAACTAAACCTCAAAGGCCCTTTTGTCATTTCCTATCCATTACAATTCTACCATTTCTCCAACTAAACCTGTTACTCTCTATGGTTACTAACAGTTACATAAGTTACCAAATTACCAGTTACCATTATCCCATAAGAGCTAAATTACAAAATCCCCAAAATACCCCTAGGCTCCTCCCGAGCCGGGTATAAAATCCCGTTGTGACTTTTGAGTAATCTAGCTCTCTAGAACCGTCTCGGCACGTGCATCACATTGATATCACCACACCTACGTGGTACAAATCACATAACATAATTATCACGTTGATGCCCTCAACGGGCTAAAATAATCACATAACATAACACACATAGTCATGCATCTCAAATACTCAAATAGTCATATAACATGCTTAAAATCATAATCATGCATCTTAATCATTAAATTCACACATACTTCCCATTATACCCTCCATGCACATTAATCAAGGCCCTTAAGCCTTATTAGCAAATTTTGGTCGTTATATTTTCGATACATTCTTTATTCCAGAATAATCACAATCCCTGAAAATAATCTCAAGATAATTGCAATATATATTATTACCAAAAATTGATTATTTGTGATAAATAAGGTAAAAAATATATTCATACTTAAAGATATTTTCATACTAGAAAATCAGCTGAATCATTTGATCAATAATCAATATGAATATGCTACTGATTTTCCTTAATAACTTTAAAATATTTTGTCTAAAATAAAGTTAACCAAAAAAGGACTTTACATATTATTATAATAGTAATATTTTATAACATTTGACTCTATATTAATATAATTATTTAATTTTTTATTAAATATTATTATAATGATATTTTATAATAGTTAAATTTATATTAATATAATTACTAAATATTATTCTACTGTATTTTAATTGATTTTAAAAATATATTCCATTACATATTTATAATAATTCGATAAAGTTAACCAAAAAAATCATTACAAAAATAGTGAAGCATAACATTTTTATATAAAAATATATATGGATGTATCTATGCTAAAACCCCTGAGAAACTTTCAAAAACATACTTTAGTGTTTGTACTATGTATTGATCATGAAAAATAAATAGAGTACGTGGTGTATGACTTCAGCTATATGGTATAGAATTCGAGCATATCATCCAAACACATCAATTATTTTCTCTGAAACCTTTCTTTATTCTAGCCTCACATAACAAGACATATTTCCTCATTATGTGAATTCAACTTTAAACCAGCCAACAAGGGTCAAAAGGAATCCATAGAATAGAGTGATCATTTTAGATATTATTGCAAAAGCTGTAAAGGTTCCTAATAAGTTAGGCTTTTGTATGAAAGCAAAATTTTGAATGTACAATACACAGAATTGGCTTAACTCTTTCGTGAGGAACATGAAAAATGGCCCCCATTCATTGAGGCTGTCTTTTTTCAGTCCATATCTTCCAATGCAATGCATCTACTTTATTCGCTACAAAAAATTCTTATGTTTCCTCTTATTTCAATCATTCACCATACGATTTGGCAACATCCACACAGATTCTAGTAATACTAATCCATATATTTTGTTTTGGGACATGCATATCGATCATAATTCCTTTGACCAAAGTTTGTCGTTTTTTATTTATCATTGTCCAGAAAGCCTTCAATAATTAATTCCAATTTTCCAAGTGATTGTCCATTGTCGTTGATTATCCCTTCATATGCAACTTTCACCTTTTCTTTTGATGGAAACTCATTTAGCTATCATACAAGAATAGATTTTGTCATAGTTTTGTTAATTAATTGCCACTCTAAAATGGATACATATTAGAGAACAATGATGGAGCATAATTAGCTAATATCGAAATTATTAATTGAAGCAAACAATAAAAAACTTCCGTACTTAGCAGGATGGGCATTAAGCTTTTATATAATGAAATCTTTTAATCAAAGTGGTGCTTATCCCTTTGGGGTGTTAATCGTTGCAAACAATAACGAAGGCAGTCATGAAGGAATATTTCACATTATTCTTGTAAACTTATCAAAGAAAATTACCATTTTGGATCCTTCAGTTTCAGCTCATAACCAATTTAGTACTTTATTTTTTTTTTTTTTAAAACTAAAAAATAATTCTTTGTTATTTTAAATAGTGAAAAATGCCCCCTCGCCATATTTTTAGTTTAAATTTTCTTTAAAACAACAAAGTTGTCATCACTAAAAATGCACTAATATCAATATTCTTTTTCTATAAATATAATCTACAAAATAGATTTAGAAAACTTAAAATATATAATAAAAACTATACTTGTCATCTTTTTTCACTTTAATATATTTATCATATTTTGTAAACAATTTCATTAATAAACCTAAAAGTAAATGAATAAATATTATAAAAAAATCCTAATGCATCAAAAAAGACATATATACTTTTTATTTTTTTATTTTAAGTTTAAGTTTTGTTAATAAATTTTATAAATTATGTTTATAAAAAATGAATAAATTTTAAGTGAACATTTTTGTTTTTTCAAATAAAGGTTTGACTAAAAACATGCAGAGAGGGTCAATATTTACTATATAAAATAACAGAGATATTTTTAGCTTTAAAGTAAATTTAGTAACAAATTAAAACTGACGGGGTCAACATGATAATTTCGCATTTATCAAGATGTATTTTATAAAATTTACAAAATATTATTATTTAAATCATATTATTTCATTATTTAAAATTAAATTAAATCTGAATAAAATAAAATGACATAATAATTTAAAATAAATAAAATCAAAACTAAAATTAAAAATTAAATATAAATAAATAATATCATTTAGTTGTAATTTAATTAAAAATGAATTACAAACTTCAACAAGTTAAAATATGATCCTTTTATAATATTGGTAAAATATGTGGTATACTAATGATAATGTTTTCTTATCAATTTTTTGAAAATGTTATTTTACCAAACAAATGATTTAATTTTAAAAAATGTTACATAATCTTAAGTAAAAGATTTCTTAATTTTATAAATTTAATATCACCAAATAATAGTCCCGTTTGTAACAACTTTTTAAAAAACTAAAGTTGTTTTATGAAAAAAGTTGTACGGTGACAATGTTTGGTAGACTTTGAAAAAACAACTTATTCAATAATTTATGCAAAAGCTACAGTTAGAAGTTAAAGCTGTCAAAACCTAACTTTTAGCTTTTTCTAAAAATAAATTTTTGAAAAGACTTTGCAATAAACTTATTTATTATATATTACTCAAAATAAATTTATATTATAATAAAAGAAACAATATTTAATTAAATATTTTTTTTTTTCAAAAATATTTTTATAATTTATATTCATTATATATTACTTTATTTTAATAAGTTTAAATTAATTAAAGACATAAAAAATGAGAGTTTTAAGATAACTTAAATTTTACATATTTGTGATTATATCATAAGCAAGATATAATACTATTATCATTATAATTAGAAACTTAGCTACATCCAATGGCGGACCAGGAATTAGTAGAAGGGGGGTGCAATTTTTAAAAAAAAAAATAATATCGATTATGGAGACTACTTTTTGTGAATATCGATTATCAAGAAATCCCAATAATTATTTTTAAAAAAGTACACAATGTCATAATCTTAGCATAATAAATAAAATTTTCAACTCATACATTTAAACTTGTCCTCGACGAGATTTCATTTTTGAAAACGATGGATGAGAGGTGTTAGGAACTGTTCCTAGTGTACAGCGGAAATTGTGGATATGATAGCATTGTATACAACAAAAAGTTTTCATATAAACAAAATTATATGTAGATATTTTAATATGCAATATGTTAATCAACAAAATATGTATACGTAAAATTGATACGAAATGATTTACCTGTTGTAGTCTATCAAGAGTCCTTGAATCATTTCATATATAATTCGATCTTCCTATCATCGCTAGAGTACTCACACCAAGATCTTCCAAGATGTTCTCTACACCTCAAGATGTGGGTGGGCACATAGATAACAAGAATCTAATTTGTGAATCAGCAATATTATCAACACATGAGACTCATGATTATAGACTAGAGAGAAAGAGAGGTTTTTCTTCTGTGAGAAAATGGTGATCACTTTTACTGTAACTACAAAAACTATTTCTTCACCGAGTTTCAATCATATAGAATATATAAGCATTATGATCATAATAATAATAATAATAATAATAGTGATCATTTTAATAATAAAAAAATAAATGATAATTGAAGACAAAGTCTTACATTCCATTTGAAAACCATTTTCAAAATGTTTTATTAATTAATTAAATAATATAACAAAATCAATAACTGATCACCATCAGTAATGGTACATGCATAGGGCAGTCCAGGATACCCTATGCGTATAACACTTCCTAAAATAAGGGGATTTGATTTTTTCATACATATTTATTTTAATTAATTAATAATTAGAAATTTAAATAAGGTAACATCTTCTTATTGAAAATATATCAACTCAATTTTAAAAATTCAAATTTTGAATTTTCATTATCATCTTATTCTTAATTAAATAAATATAATAATCAAAACCAATTTTGACTATTCATATTTATCCTCTCTCACTTAAAGAAAATAATTGATTAAAATCAATTTCTTTTATTTCTATACAATTTCAAAAATTGCATTAATGCAATAATAAAATTTGCAACTTCAATTATCGCATAATTGTATATTTATCCCGATGAATAAATATTCTCTCAAATAGCTCATTCACAGTTTGACCCTTATATCAACTCTTACCTTGAATATTGTTGATAGAGCCGCCCCGAGGACCTATGGACCAATAATTCCAAGCTTCAATAAATAATAGATTATGATCCAAAAATCTTTGATTCAATAATCATATTTATTAAGCTCATGATTACTCCACTATAAATTTGAGACTAAAATCTTGAGAATTAAAGACATATATTTACTTAATACTTTATTGTAACCATAAAGTGTCCATTGATATAATCATTACATACAAACTAATCCTCTAATGATGATTTATGATTAAGTGGGAATAAAATTACCATTTTACCCTTTTAATTATATCTTGTTTCCTAGTGTACCATTGACGTCACTAGTGAAGATTAGTTCATAATATGATTATGAATTTGACGTCAATAACATTTTCAGTTCCAAAAGCAAACCCAATAGGGAATCATCATTAAATATATAAGAAGGTATAGATTCCATATCTGTTAGGCTATGTCCCCAGCCATATACATCATTGAGTCCCCAAAACAATAGTTCTTAGCCTGATCCTTCTAACAAACCGTAACTGTTTACCCAAAAACGGACTACCTGATGACGTGGCAGGATTGGTCTACACGTGGGAGGCACATGGCTGTTTTTAGGAAGTGTATCCTGCTCGACCATCGACCAGAAAATTATTGGTTTATCAAGCATCAAACTTACAAACGACCAGCCTGGTCGCATACATTCATTTATTTCCTTTATTTATGTAATTCTGTAATTATACATTGATTGTAATTTCTCTTATTACCTAGATACGCAAGTCTTAATTGTAATTAAGGCCCATTGGCTCATCTAATCTTCCTGAGCCTATAAATACGAATCAAAAGGTTCAAGGGAGGGGACTTTTGGACTGGGGGAATTTAGAGAGAACATTATAGCTGCCCCTAGCTACATCGACTAGTTATAATATATATATACAACAATATATATTATATTATATTATATAATATTTTTGTTTATGATTATTATATTTGTCTTCTCAAAAATATATTTTAATTTAAACATTCGTTTTATTAAAATAAAATAAGTATAACATCCTTGTATAACTTTTCCAACTCATTGCACTTTAAAATCTATAATTTACAAAACACTCAGCAACTTTTTTCCACAGCGCAACTGCAGCTGTTTTTTCGCATAGCACAACTACAACTACTTTTCCCTACATCACAGCTATACCAAACTGGTCCATTATGTATTTAACAATTAATAGTTTTCTATTAAAATATTATCATTTCTTATATTTAGTAAGAAATAGTTCATTGTCTGAGTATTATTAAAATACTTAATATTTAATCATTTAAAGTTATAGACTTTAAGGAGAGAATTTCGTCAGTTTACTTTTATGTGTGTTGCTTAAATACTAATTTATTTCTTTCTAATTTCAATAACATGCTAAAATATATCATGGATACGTACTTTATTAACCACTACAAAATATCTTATTAAGTTTGAGTTTGTTAAAAAAAAAATTAATAAGAAAATAATATATTTCATTTATTTGCTTGGAATTATTTTACACTTTATGCTATTTTACTATAATATAAAGAAAGCAAAGTATTTAAATAAAACATAATATATTTTAGAAAAGTGTATTATTTCAATAAAGTTTTACTCTAAAACTGTTTTAATTAGTTTAATAAACAAAATAAAAATATTTCACTTTGCATTTTTACAAAAATTAAATAATTATAAAAAATAATTTGAAGTAAATAAACATAGAATTGTAGGAAGTCATTTATATAAGTCCATATGCATGCTTCTTAAAGATATATATATATATATATATATTTATATATTCAAAACAATATACATAGTAGAAAGCATAAAATTATACAAGCATGTGAATATTACAAAGATACGTAAATACCATAACAAAACCATTGTGATACTTACAAGAAGCGTAGCAGAACAATGAATACACTCTTTAGATTCCCTAACCTTTTGTCCTTGTTAAATGCTAGGTATTGCAAGGAATCCAAACCGGTTTGAGACAAGACTACAATCTTCCAAGTATTTCTAAAAAACAATCTAGTGTTTGTGTGGGCAAGTCTCAACACATGAGAAGAGAATTCCTATAGTGAAAACTAAAAGAGAAGGGGAGGGTAGTTATAGAATACTAGTAGTGAATTTTTACCTTGTCAAGTTCATATTAACTAATGCATTATATAACACTAGTATATATAGACAATTAGTTAGGATATAAAATAGGTTTTAGTTTCCCATTTTAGTTTTAATTATTTAATAATTATAATTAATTATATACTTGTCAAAATTAACCAATTATAATTTTGAGCATTATTTAATTTATTTTTTTAATATTAATACCAAAATATCAATATTAACAAAATTGTCCCAATTGGCTATAATACTCTCTTTTTGAGACTTTGCAATAAAAACCTCAAAAGTTCGTCTATTTCTTTTCTCACAAAATATCAATAAAGAATTTAACATTATTTATTTTCATTAACCTAGTCAATATGATATTTTTTATAATTAATAATTAAATTAATTATTCAAGACTACTAGGTTCATTTTTTATAAGAGATGATATGGGGACCATGGATCCATGAACTCAAGCTCCAATAAGTTACCGTGAGTTTATTTATATCAAATAAACTCATTACCTTATTAGTCCATTGTGACTCCACTATAGACTCAAAATTGCACTCTTGAATTCATGGAACGCTTTACACCAAATTTAAATATGTTATCCATTGTTATAACCATAATCGTCATTCTATCCTCTATAGATTATCTACTAATGAGACGAGTGCAAATTACCATTTTACCCCTCATTGGTAATTTATCCTTAGCTTCCACTAAGTTCCTTGTAAATGATATTAATTACAGAAATGAGTACTGTATCATTTAACACTTGAATCAAGCTATAAGGAAATCATCGTTTCACTTCTTAAACAGAAGCTATAGATTTCATGTCTATGATAAATACTCCCACTCAATTATACTACCAAATCTCCAATATGTAAGTATGAGCTAGTCTGTAGGGTAAGCTGGTAACGAACAAATCAAAAAAGACTTGAATAATACAATTAGTAGAATATTAATCACCCAGAATTAAGATTCAATTGACCTATGGTCAACGCTGTGATATGATTAGACTAGATAATAATGATACTTACTTCTCTTATTAATAATCAATATCGATCCATTCCATTAATGTAACAAAATACATCTGATCTTATCTACTTGGTCAATGTATTGGATAAGACATCACACAAAATATGTAAGTAGATCTTACTGTAGATTACCGAATCAGTAAAAATCCAGTGTATTGATTTATTCTTAGGACAAAGTGATTTTGAACATATAATTACAATTATAATCCATTGCGACTGAGTCACTATAATTGTAACTATACATGTGTTAAGGATTTTTTAAATATTTGTGTTGACCCTTGTTTTGGTCAACTGACACGGAGTCAAAAAGCTTGATGTGGATGGATGTGTTGGAATGAATATAATGACAAAAACAGTAAAGGACACCAAGAATTATAGCGGTTCGGCCCCAAGAACTGGTAATAACCTACGTCCACATAAGCTATTATTGATATGAGATCTCAAAGGGGTGATCAAAGAACTAGGGTTCTCCGAGTTTCACAAACCTGAGAGAGATAAACAGTACAATCGTAATACAATAGCTCTAATTCTCTCGTAAGTATGTAATTTTAATTAAGCAAAAGCCAAAAGTCCTTTTCCTTGAGCTATCTTTTTCTATTTATAGGCTCAAGGAGGATTACATGAATTAGTTACAGATATTCTTTCCTAAATAATCGAATGCTCAGGAAATCATGGGAGACAATCTCGGATATGATCATAACTGCATAAGATTTTCTCCAAATATATCAAGTATACGATCAAGCTGGTCATACATAATGTTCAAGTGTTGCGCCATGGAAATCTTTCTGGTCGATGGTCGAACAAGACTTCCGCCAGGTGTCAGGCACGTGTTGAAAACGCTTGACACGTCACCCATACCTGCTTTTGGATAACATTTGCCCCCCAAGTTTGTTTAGTGCGACTAGCAATAAATAAACTTTATGAAAACAACTGTTCATATGCCCCACGAAATCTGTCAGAGCCCTCATACGTTTTTGAAAACCGTGACCTAATTATGTCTAATCAAGCCTTTCCAGTTTTCAAGAAACCAATTTGACGGCTTATACACTCCCCCACGCTTCGAAAAAGGGAAAGTCATGATTGCCTCTTTTTGTTACACTTCAGCCTCTATAAGTAATCTCCTCATCTCCCTTATAATCTTTTACTCACCATTTTCTGTCAAGAACATTCAAGAACTTTACTCCGGAGTTCAGAATTTCGAAAATTTCAGACATATTGCTGAGGATCTTTCAAACTCAAAGCTTTTCATTTTTCTAAATCTCCAACCTTTGCTCAGGTAATTTCTTAATCTTTTAAACTCTTCGTGATGCCATGCCTGCTGCTACTAGGCTCTGATTTTTTTTTTCTTTTTGCGTTCTTGAGTAGAATCTTGTAAGGAGTTTGTATAAATTGTTTGATGCGTGATAAGGTAGTGTATTTGTGCTTTATATGAGTTAGGAGTTAGTTTGATAGTAAGGATCACAGATTTAGGACGCAAAATCGACGTAAAGATTCGATTTTTAGGCTAGTTGAAAACTGGGTTTTTTCCCGCCCTTTAGGAGTTGAAAAAGCTTCTTTTCAGAAAACGTTTTACTTTCCTTTTTGATCCGTTTTTCAAACTGCTAGCATAAAATTTAGTGTTTGGTTAGGATGTTGCTGGTCAATAGACGCGAGCAACGTTATCCCAACTTCCCACATAAATTCCCAGTCTATGCATCTTATCTCCTCCTTTGTCTGTTTGCAGTTCATATGCAAGACCCTTGGGGAGGAGAAAGACCCATTGAAGATGACCTCCTAGCTCAGCTGCTTGAAGGTGAAGAACGCCCTTCTACTTTGATACCAGACATTCCTTTCTCTCGCCTTAGCCCAAATACATCTTCAGTTCCAACCCAAAAAAATGGCTCGTACCAAGACCATAGCTTGAAAAAAGAAAAAAAATCCTAACACCTCCTGCCAGCCTACTGCTGATGCCCCATCGACCAGTGGTCGAAGCGAAAATATTCCTAATGCCAATGTGCAAAGGCATGCCCGTCCTCGACACGCTACTCAGCCGGATGTCGAGTGGCATGTTGTTCCTGAGAGTAGAGTGACGATCAGGATGATCGCCAACTATTTAAATAAATATAAACTGACAGGGATGACCCTGGTCAAACCTTCCCTCGACCAGAGGGCTAACCTGCCTGGCGGGGCTTACAGCGCCTGGTCGCAGTTCCACATTGAGGCAGGTGCCACTTTTCCTCTTCACTGATTCTTTTAGGGGGTGGCAAACTATTTCGGAGCTGCCCCTTTCAAATTACTCCAAATGGATATAGAATGCTTGCTGCACTCTATATCCTTTACAAACTTAAAAAATGGCCAGAGCCCACTCCCCACGAGGTCAACTTCCTTTTTGACCTTAAGTCCAACCCTAACCAAGAAGGCACGGGGTTTTTCCAGTTTTGCCACCAGGAAACCGGGCGCACTTTCCTGACTAACACTACCCATATCTCCAATGTGGGGAGGTATCACCAGGAATACTTCCTTACACCTGACCTAGTCGCAGACAACTTGGCCTTCACCCGCGGAGGTAAAAATTCTCACGACGCTAGCTTCTTCACTTGGTGTTTTTCTGCCACAATGTCTTGAATTTTCAATGTGTTTCAGGCCCATGGTTGCGTCCAATCCCAACTCCAGGGATGGAATCAAGGGCGGGACTCTTAGCCAACATGTCGAATGTTGATAAGAGTGTCAAAAATTTAGTTACGGAGGCTAACCTTAGGGTGGCCGGCCTCTGAAATCTCCAACCGGCGACGAGCGAACCTTCGGTGGAAGACGTTCATGCCGAAGTGGAACCCGAGCAGCAGCCCTAAACGTCTCCTCCGCGGAGGAGAACAACTGGGGTTACAATCAGGGAACCTACTGTCCCTCACCGAACAGAGAGGCCCTTGGCTCCTAAGGGAAAAGGAAAACAAAAGGCTGCTAAGCCTACCGAACTCTCTGACGACTCGTCGGATGAAAACGGTATACTAATCTTGCTTTTAAACCATTTTCCAATTCCCTGTCATCTATTTGATGGGGATGGCAACTTTAAGAATGCTCCCTCCTTAAATTCAGATTTCTTCTAGGTAGTAGGTAGTTCAGTAAATAATGTAACGACCAATAATTGTAGCACGGGTACTCTACTTGTTATCCTTTTACTTTCATTCTTTTACCCTGCGTGACTATTTAGTCTTACTGTTCGTGTTGTTTTGTTTTGTGCAGATATGGATTCCGATGACGTCTTTGAGCATTACAAGGCTGCTACTACTTCTTCTGGCCAGAAGAAAGACAAAAAAAGGGCCCAGGGGGAGAGCAGCAAGACTCCCTCGAAGAAGGCTCGAACTGACGATCCTGCAACTGCTACCCCCTTGAAGGAGAACTCTCCACCTCCACCACCCTCCGAGCAGCCGGCCTCCACTCCTGTCGACCAACAGCCTTCTCCTAAGGCTCCTAGTAAGGAGGCACTGAACACCCAGCCCAAAGGCTCCCTGCGCAGCCTCGTGGTTAGCTCTGCTAGGGAGAGGATATACAAACTCTCCAAGCATAAACGCACCTAGGCAGCCATTACTGACACTGCCTCAATGGAGGCCGATCAAGTCCTCAATAGAGGGCTGAATGATATAGTTAGCGTAAGTCAATTCCTGCTGCTATAACATTTATCTTTGATTTCCCTTCTTTACTTCATACATCCTTTTTTATTTGTTTTCAGGGGCTGCTGACTTTAACTGCTGGCTAGCGCCGTACTGCGGGGCTGGTGTCTCGGGGAAGAAACTTTGACTCCAGGCTTGCCGAGACTAAGCAGGCACTCGAGGCTACAAACATCGAGCTTGCTAAATAGAATGGCGAGCTGCTCGAGGAGAAGATGGAGTTGTCCAGGCAGAAAGAAAAACTGCTCGAGGACAAAGCTAATCTGACTCAGGAGCTGCTGGCTACCTGGGACACCTTGAAGAAAGCCAACGAGACCAAGGAAAAGTTCAAGGAGAGCGCCAAGCTCAACTACCAAGAATCTGTGCAGCTCGAGCTTGATCTGGTTGCCAGCAGGCAGGAGGCGGAGGAGCTTGGACAACGAGTGCGGGAGCTCGAGGAGGCCGGGGCCATGGATTTGAAGAAGTACAAGGAGGCCACTCATCTTTGCTTCTACGAATTCTGGAAGCATAACCGGGAGGCTAACTTCAACTACCTGTCCGAACGCTTGAAGAGGACTTTGATGGCACAATGCGTCATCCGGCTGGAAGAAGAAGAAAAGGCCAAAGTGCCTGCCTCTCCAGAGATCTCCCTAGCAGGGCGGATTGACGGTGCGGATCCTGAAGCTGGCCCTTTCGCCGACCAAGGTACTTCTCAAGACCCGCAGGACCCTCCAGCTCCATAAAAATTATTTTTCTTTTATTTTAATTATACGACCCACAGGTTGTGCTATAAAGACAATTTACTTTTATTGCTGCAAGGGCAGCCATTTTACTTTTATTTGAACAGTTACATCCGAGTAGTAGTGCTCGCGGTGTAAAAGAATTCCTTTTTATATTATAATATTTTCTCTTTACTATAATATATGTTCGCATGACTGAACCTAGCATAGTACTTTGGCTTGATTTAACAAAATATAAATTTTGAAAAATACTCTAAGTACCGTAGCATGCTTTCACTTATTTTGTTCGTGTGTTTACATACCTCTTGGTATGCTTTGCTATCGGTGTACCTTATATGCCCCCAAAGTTACTGAGGAGCTATAGGTCCTTGGTCACTTGCCCTGACCACGACCTGTACGAACATTTCTGCTCAGGATAACTTGTAAGGATTAGAATACAACAAAATAACACACGTAGTGAACAAATACTTGTAAAAAATTACAAAGGTTGGCAAGAATGACTGGCTGCACATAGTCCCTTATAATTCTTGTATTAAAATAGAATAAGCATGTCTTTACGAGTGATCTTTAAAGGATCTTACACTTATAAGCGATCAGTCATATAACATGACTAACCCTTTTTCAAAACTTGTAAAAAGTAAACATTAATACAAGCCAGTCCTTTTAAGAAGGACTGTTTATTGATAATACTTGCGCAGGTGTTCTCCATTCCAATAGCACGGAACAAGATCTCCATTTAAGCATGCAAGTTTGTATGTGCCTAGGTGAAGGACTTCTTCAATCTAGTAAGGTCCTTCCCAGTTTGGCCCGAGTACTCCAGCAGCTGGGTCGCGGGTGCTTAAGAAAACTCGTCGAAGTACTAGGTCTCCGACGTTGAACTTTCTTTCTTTCACTTTTGAGTTAAAATACCGGTCAACTTTTTACTAGTACGCAGCTACTCGGAGTTGGGCTTTTTCTCATTTTTCTTCAAGCGAATCTAAGGACTCCATCAACAGCTGGCTATTCTGGTCTTGGTCGTATGTGATTCTTCGATGTGAGGGCGGATCGAACTCGACTGGCAATATGGCTACATACCCGTATGCTAAGGAAAACGGGGTATGACCTGTTGCTGTTCGATGAGAAGTTGTATACGACCAAAGTACTTCGGGCAGCTGTTCTGGACATGCTCCTTTATCTTCTTCGAGCCTTTTCTTCAGGGTATCCTTAAGTGTTTTATTCACTGCTTCGACTTGCCCATTTTCTTGTGGATGCGCGACTGAAGAAAAGCTTTTGACGATTCCATGCCTTTTGTAGAAGTCTGTGAATAGGTCACTGTCAAACTGGGTGCCATTGTCTGAGACAATTTTCGAGGCAAACCATATCGGCAAATAATGTTCTTGATGACAAAGTCAAGAACGTTCTTTGTCGTTATTGTCGCCAGCGGCTCAGCTTCGGCCTATTTGGTGAAGTAGTCGACTGCTACGACTGCGTATTTTACTCCACCCTTTCCCGTTGGCAAGGATCCAATTAAATCAATACCCCATACTGCGAAGGGCCATGGGCTTTGCATTTGCTTGAACTCATTGGGAGCTGTGCGTGGGATCTTGGAAAATCTCTGGCACTTATCGCATTTTCGCACAAACTCCATTGAGTCTTCACATAATCTCTCTACCTGGCACTATATTTAAAGTGTCAGCGTCTTTTGCACTCGCGAGTTTGGCTAAGGCATCTGCGTTTGAATTTTGATCTCGAGGTATTTGTTGGAGGGTATACTTCTCAAATTGCGCCAACAAATCTTTGGTTTTGTTCAAGTAGGCCACCATTTTCAGGCCCTGTGCTTGATACTCCCCTAAGACCTGATTCACTACCAGGTGTGAATCACTGTAAATATCAAGCACTTTTATACTCATGTCTTTGGCCAACCTTAGTCCAGTGAGTAGTGCTTCATATTCGACCTCATTGTTTGATGCGGTGAAATCGAACCTAATAGCGCAGTGAAATTGATGCCCTTCTGGCGTTATCAATATCACTCCTGCTCCTGTGTGAGGTTCGTTGGATGATCCGTCCGTGAATAACTTCCACGAAGGAGCTTCGACTTGGGGCTCAAGCGCATTAGGTTTTTCGCATTGCTCATTATCTGGGAGCTCAGTGAATTCAGTGATAAGATCAGCCAAGACTTGTCCCTTTACCGCTGCTCGCGGTGAATATGTGATATCGAACTACCCGAGTTCGACTACCCATTTTAACAAGCATCCAGCCGCTTCCGGCTTTTGCAGAACTTGCCGAAGGGGCTGGTTAGTTAAGACTGTGATGGGATGGGCTTGGAAGTAAGGACGTAACTTCCTTGAGGCCAAGATTAAGCAATAGGCTAATCTCTCTATGGGAGGATACCTCAATTCGGCACCGACTAACCTCTTGCTAACATAATAAACTGCCTTTTGTACGCCTTCTTCTTCTCGTACTAGCACCGCACTAGCAGCGAATTCGGTGATTGCCAGGTAAATGAACAAAGTTTCTCCATCTATAGGTTTTGATAAAACAGGGGGCTGTGCCATGTGGGATTTTAAGGCTTGGAAAGCCTGTTCGCAGTCTCCAGTCCATTCGAACTTTTTGTTGCCTCTAAGTAGATTAAAGAAAGGAACGCATTTATCCGTCGACTTGGAAATGAATTTACTGAGTGTGGAAATTCTTCCAGTTAAACTTTGCACATCCTTGATTTTCACCGACGATTTCATGTCGATCAGGGCTTTGATCTTTTCAGGGTTATCCTCGATTCCTCTTGAATTCACAATGAACCCCAAAAATTTCCTTGATCCTACTCCGAAGGAAAATTTGAGAGGATTTAACTTCATCTGATATTTGTTCAAAACATTGAAATACTCTTGTAAATCCTTCACATGTCCTTCTGCCTTTTTTAACTTTACCAGCATGTCGTCCACGTACACCTCCATGTTTACTCCGATTAACTCCTTAAACATGTGGTTAACCAATCACTGGTAAGTCGCACTAGCGTTTTTCAGTCTGAAGGGCATTACTTTATAACAGTATAACCCTGTATCGGTCTGAAAGCTAGTGTGATCCTCGTCAGTGGGATGCATACTGATCTGATTGTATCCTGAGTATGCATCCATGAAAGAGAGGATCTCATGTCCTGCAGTTGCATCGACCAGCTAGTCGATCCTTGGGAGTGGGAAGCAATCTTTCGGGCAGGCTTTATTAAGGTCTGTGAAATCCACACAGGTTCGCCATTTGCCGTTAGGCTTGGGAACCAGTACTGGATTAGAGACCCATGATGGATAAAACGCCACCCTGATGAACCCATTCTCCTTTAGTCTTTCAACTTCCTCTTTTATGGCTTTCGATCTATCCTTATCGAGCAGCCTTCTTTTCTGTTGCACGGGTGGATAACTCTTGTCAACGTTCAGGACATGGTTGATAACTACAAGATCTATCCCAGCCATGTCTCTATGTGACCAAGCAAAAACTTCCTGGTTTTTTCTCAAAAATTTCACCAGTGCATGCTTCGTTGTTGCTTCTAAGTTTTTCCCGACCTTTACAACTTTGGTCAAGTCTTTTTCGTCAAGTTGGACCTCTTCAAGGTCCTCGACGGGTCCAACATCTTCCTCAAAATCCCCAAAGCGAGGATCTAAATCTCTATCCTCACTTTGGGCAACACCCTATTTGGTGACTCCATCACCGGATCGGGCTTGTGTATCAATGGCCATCTACAACCTCTCTGGGGGAGTGCTCTTCAACGTTCCTTTCTTTACCTTCGTGATCAAGGCATTGTAGCACTCCCTTGCTTCTCTCTGATTCCCCAACACGCATCCTACCCCTGCGTCTGTTGGGAATTTCATGGCCAGGTGCCATACTGAGGTGACGGCCCGAAGATCAACCAGTATGGGCCTTCCGATTACAGCAATGTACGCCGAAGGACAATCGACTACTATGAAAGTAGCGAGTAATGTCCTGGTAGCAGGCGCTGTACCTGCTGTTACCGGAAGTCTGATTGACCCCGTTGGGGCGAGTCCCTCACCAGAGAAGCCGTAAATTGTTTGGTTGTAGGGCTCTGAGTCCTTGACGGACAACTTCATGCGTTCTAGCAAAGATTTGTACAGGATGTTCACTGAACTTCCTATATCGACTAGTACTCTCTTCACCATAATGTTGGCGATTTGAACATCCACGACCAGTGGATCAGAATGTGGGAACCGGAAATGTTGGGCATCGCTATCAGAGAAGGTTATTTCTCCTTCCTCTGATCGAGCCTTGTTTGATGCCCTGTCCTCCACAGTCATCATCTCGATGTCCTGGTCATGGCGTAGGGTCCGAGCATATCACTCCCTCGCCTTTCCACTGTTTCTCGCGAGGTGCGGGCCTCCACAGATGGTGAGTAAAGTGCTAGCTACGGGATCAGGCTGCAAAGGTGGCGAGCGTTGGCGGGCGGGCGCCTACTCGTTGCCACCTGGAGCCTCTCGTTGGGAAGTTCCTGAGGCTTGTACGTATCTCCTCAAGTGTCCTTTCCTGATGAGGAACTCGATTTCATCCTTTAGCTGGTTGCATTCGTTTGTATCGTGTCCGTAGTCGTTATGATAACGACAGAACTTGGTTGTATCTCTCTTCGAAATATCCATCCGAATGGGAGCGGATCTTTTGTAAGGCACACTAGAACTCGTGGCCTGATAGACCTCTCCCCGAGACTCGATGAGGGCAGTGTAGTTAGTGAACCGCGGTTCATAACGATTGCCTTTGGCACGTTTATTTTCAGAGGTGGAAGGCTCATTATGCGGCTATTTCCCCCCATTCTTGCCATTGCCGTTCCCATTGCCTTTTCCGTTGGGTTTTGACCCATTGGCAGCTTTGGTAGGCTCGGCAGTCCCCTTATCCTTGCCTGGGGGTTTTCCTTCACTGGCGATGGCATCTTCGAGCTTGATGTGCCGATCAGCTCCATCAAAAAATTCTTGAGTAGTCTTAACTCCATGCTTTCTGAGGCTACTCCATAAAGGCATGCGGCGCCTAACTCCCGTGGTTAGGGCCATCATCTTGCCCTCATCTCCCACTATTTTGGCTCCAGCCGCTGCTCGTATGAAGCGCTGGACGTAATCCTTCAGTGGTTCTCCTTCTTGCTGGCGTATCTCGACCAGCTGATTCGCCTTAGTTGGGTGCACACGACCTGCATAGAATTGTTCGTAAAATTCTTTTACGAACATCTCCCAAGAAACAATACTTACAGGAGGGAATTTGAAAAACCACTCCTGTGCAGTATCCGAAAGTGTTGCAGTGAAGATCCTGCAACGAGCGTCTTCGGACACTTTCTGAATGTCCATCTGTATCTCAAACTTGTTGACATGAGATACTGGGTCACCATACCCGTCAAAGTTCAGAAGCGTGGGCATCTTAAACTTGCTGGGAGTTTTTGCCACAGCTGTCCTCTGAACGAAAGGAGTGCCCCTCCTCCTGTCGTACTCGATATGAGACGTCCTTCCCCCGACCAGCTGTTGCACTGCCTGGTTTAGGGCATCTATTTGGGCTTGCACGACATCAGGAATTGTCGAGGCCTCTGCTGCTGGGGGAATGTACTCGTCATGCCGTTCCCGATGGTCGTTGAGTACATCTCTCAAGTCTTCGTCTCTTCGCCGCTGTTCGCTTGCTCCGAGCTGGTTAAAGACATTATTTTGTCTGGATTGTCCCCCAGCGTTACGTCTCTCGGGTTGGTGTTCCCTAGGTGGTGGGCTTCTGCCCCCGTCTCTCTCTTCATTTCTCTGACCAGCATTTCCTCTGCCTGAGTCGGCCTCATTATACCCATGGCCATCTCTGAACCTTGATTGGCTATGGTGGGATCGACTGTTCCCTCGGTTGCCTCCTCGGGCCGGAGCTTCCTGAGCGTTAGAGGGTGGCCTGCGTTGGTCGGTAGGTCCCCGTGCATTATCATGCCATGGAGGGCCCCAGACCGCAGAGCTTATCTCTGAGTTCCTTCTGTTGCCAAAAGGACGCTGCCCCCTGCTCGGTGGGTTCGACTCTTCGCCCCTGTGGCGTCTAGGACTACGGGGTTGCTACCCGGCCCTATTCTACCTTGGCTGCGAGGGATTGCCTCGACCAGCCTGGGATGGAGGCTGCGCTTCAGGATCCCTTGGTGGGACATCATCCTGAGGCAATGGCGGCTGCTTGGGCCTTTGGGGGCTCGAAGGCTAGATTGGCGGGCTAGGATTGGGACCCCTTTGGGGTGGCCCATTCACGGGTTGATCAGGCTGTGAGGCAGGTACAACCTGACTCCTAGCCAACTGCAGGGCTGCTTCGAGGGCTGCCATGGCCTCCCTCTGACGATGGTCCATCTCCGCTTGCCTTTCACTCAGTTCCTGGCGCTGTCGCTCTATCTCTTGTTGCTGCCGCGCCATAGTCTCCGCAGCACTCTCTTGACTGGCCCTCAAATTGGGCAATTCATCTTGCAGTACCCCGAGGGTATTTCTCAGCGTCTCGGAATCCAGCTCCTCCTCATCAAAGTCTAAGTGTGGCTCATTTTCAGCCATGTTTGGGGGGGGGGGGGGGAGGAGGTTGAGATGGTGCAACGCCAACCGCCTGTCCCGTCTTCTTTGTTGTTTTCGCCATTACTATAGCAATGATTTCGTATTAAGCTCTCAATGAAAGCACCAGAATGTTGACCCTTGTTTTGGTCAACTGACACGGAGTCAAAAAGCTTGATGTGGATGGATGTGTTGGAATGAATATAATGACAAAAACAGTAAAGGACACCAAGAATTATAGTGGTTCGGCCCCAAGAACTGGTAACCTACGTCCACTTAAGCTATTATTGATATGATATCTCAAAGGGGTGATCAAAGAACTAGGGTTCTCCGAGTTTCACAAACCTGAGAGAGATAAACAGTACAATCGTAATACAATAGCTCTAATTCTCTCGTAAGTATGTAATTTTAATTAAGCAAAAGCCAAAAGTCCTTTTCCTTGAGCTATCTTTTTCTATTTATAGACTCAAGGAGGATTACATGAATTAGTTACAAATATTCTTTCCTAAATAATCAGATACTCAGGAAATCATGGAAGACAATCTCGGATATGATCATAACTGCATAAGATTTTCTCCAAATATATCGAGTATACGACCAAGCTGGTCGTACATAATGTTCAAGCGTTGCGCCATGGAAATCTTTCTGGTCGATGGTCGAACAAGACTTCTGCCAAGTGTCAGGCATGTGTTGAAAACGCTTGACACGTCACCCATACCTGCTTTTTGGATAACAATTTGCATTAATAATAATTAATCACGTAATAAAACATGTAAACATGATTTCTACTACTTTGTTGATAATGAATGAATTACATAAGAATGTAGTTTTATAAGGGAATAAAACCCACCAAACTCCCACTTGCACGTTTAAAACAAATGTGATATTTCTCTCTAACACATTCCCTCTATATGCTTTAGAAAAGTTGTATCTCCCAGTGTCTATGTGAAGGGATCCGAAAGATTGTCCTTAGATGCCATCTTCATGACCTTCATTTCTCCCCTTCCCACATATTCTCTGATGATGTGGTACTTCCTCTCTATATGTTTTGCTCTCTTGTGGCTCTGAGGTTCTTTAGAATTGGCTATCACTCCATTGTTGTCACAATACAAAATGAGGGGTTTATCCATTTTTGGAATAACACCAAGATCTGTATAGAACTTCCTCAGCCAAACTATTTCATTAGCTGCCTCAGAAGCAGCTATGTACTCAGCCTCCATGGTAGAATCTGAGATCGCAGATTGGTTAACGCTTCTCCATATCACAGCTCCACTCTCAAGAGTAAACACCATTCTAGAAGTTGACTTCCTGTCATCGACATTAGTCTGAAAATCATAATCAATGTAGCCTAACAGGTTCAAAACTCCACCCGAGTAGACTAGCATATATTCCCTAGTTCGTCGAAGATATTTCAGTATGTGCTTGACTGTTGTCCAATGTTCCCTTCCTGGGTTTGACTAGTATCTGCATAGAACTCCCACTACATGGCAGATATCCAGTCTAGTGCACAACATATTATACATTAGAATTTCACCTGCAGGTGCATAAGGAATCCTTCTCCTCTTCAAGAGTCTGCAGAGACTGCTTTTTAGAAATATAGATTCCATGTTTGGACGGAAAACATCCTTTCTTTGAATCTTTCATAGAGAAACACTTAAGCACCTTGCCTATGTAAGCTGCTTAAGATAGAGTCAAAGTTTTGTTCTTTCTATCCCTCAAAATTTGAATACCAAGAACATAACTTGCTTCACCCAAGTCCTTCATCTGGAATTGAGTTCTTAGCAAGTTCTTTATGTCTAATAATTTCTTGACATTGTTTGCAATGAGCAAGATATCATCCACATAGAGAATTAAGAATACCACAATATTGTTTTCCTTGAGTTGGTAAATGCAGGGTTCATCAACATACTTCTCAAAACCATAGGTTTTAATGATTTCATTAAACCATAGATCCCAGGAATGTGAAGCTTGCTTAAGTCCATAAATGGACCTATTCAACTTGCACATTTTCTTTTCTTGTCCAGTTACTTTAAACCCTTCTGGTTGATCCATATAAATAGTTTTGTCTAGGTTCTCATTAAGGAACACTATCTTGATGTTCATTTGATAAATCTCATAATCAAGAGCTGAAACTAGATAAGAGTATGCGAATAGATTTTAGCATGGCAACCCCAGAAAAAGTTTCCTCATACTCAACTCCTTCTCTCTGGGTATAACCCTTTTCCATGAGTCAAGCCTTGTAAGTCTCGAGCTTTCCATCAACTTCTCTCTTCTTCTAGTAGATTTACTTGCACCCAATGATCATAAAGTCACTAGGTGCTTCTATAAGATACTAGACGAAGTTAGAGTACATGGACTCCATTTCCTGTTTCAGGGCTTCAAGCCAAAGATCATTATCAGTACTACCCATTTCCTGTTTGAAAGACAACGGATCATCGTCTTGTGTGTCCCCAATGACCATGTTGGTTTCACCATCCATACGATATCAAATTGAGGTACAAGAAACCCTCCCACTATGATGAGGCATTGTAACTGCCTGAATTGGAACTGTGGTTTCTTGTTCTTCCTTGTTAATATCGGCTTGCGTCACTTTAGGAAGATCAATAAGAATATTTTTGTTTTCATCAATATGTGTTGATGGAATCAGAATAGTAGAAATAACTAAGTTAGATTGTAATTCTTCCAAGACTACTTTGCTATGAGGTTTGAAATTAGACATGTAGTCCTCTTCAAGAAAAGTAGCGTTTGTAGAAACAAATACTTTCTTATATTGTGGTCTATAGAACAGACCACCCCGAGTACCTTTAGGATAGCCAACAAACAAGAAAACTTCAATTTGCGGTTCTAGCTTTCCTTTATCGTCAGGACGTGAGTGGGACACCCCCAGATTCTATAATGACACAAACTAGGTTCAAGACCTGTTTTGGAGATAGCTTTAGATGGCACGAAATTTAAAATGTCACACACGATTTATATGGCATGTCTGTAAAAAGAGATCAGAAGAGTTGAATAACTAATCATGGATGGAACCATTTCCATTAATGTGCAATTCTAACGCTCTGCAACACCATTTTGTTGTGGAGTACTTGGGGCAGCACATTGATATAATATCTCAAGTTCAGCTAAATAATCTTGGAACTGCATATCCATGTATTGTCCACCCCAATCATATCGCAAGATCTTTAATGTCTTAACTAATTGGTTTTGAGCCATTGCAAGGAATTCTTTAAACTTCTCAAATGTTTTAGATTTCCTATGCATTAGGCAAGGACGTGACTATCTCGAGCAGTCGTCAATGAAAGTGATGAAATACTCATAAACACCCTGTGCTTGAACATTCAGTGATCCACAGACATCTGAATTAACCAGCCCTAGTGGTTCTATGGCCCTTTCTTCTTTTGCAGAGAATGGACACTTGATTATTTTACTCTCGAGACAAGATTCAAAGACAGGTAGGTCACCCATTGTGAATTCCCTCAAAGGACCAACCTTTGTTAGTCTTTTGATCCTATCATAGTTAATATGACCAAGTCGGATATGCCAAAGATACGTCATGTTATCGTAATCGATCTTTTGTCGTTTGGTGGTCCTAGTTCTAGCTACATTAAATAACTCGTTATTAAAAGTTGAGGGTTCAATAGGTCGTAAAAGGTATAGTCCATTTTCCATACATCCAACACACAATTCACACCCATTCAATGAAATTGATATATTGAAACTTGTGAAAGTTACAGAAAATTTTTGTTGATGTAATAAAGAAATTGAAATTAAATTCTTACTAAAGTTAGGAATAAAATAAAAATTACTTAAAACTAAATATTTATTTCCAAAATTTAGACGAGCTTGTCCTCTTGCTTCAACGTTCACAAACGCTCCATTTTTTACTCTAAGCTTTAGATCACCTTCCTTTATTGGTGTCCAATTGCTAAGTAGATGCAAAGGAGTGCATACATGGTTAGTGGATCCAGAATCTATAATCCATATAGCATTATCATCTTCCGAAACACATGCATCCAAGACAAAAGATTGAAAATTACCTTTGGTGCCTCTAGCCTTGAGAGTTGGGCAATCCTTTTTCCAATGCCCAGTCTCCTTGCAGTTGAACACATGCTCCTTTGGCTTTCTTAGCAATGGGTTTTGCCCCAGCAAGTTTTGCAGCACCTCTAGCTGGTTTTACAATAACTGTGGCCTTGCCCTTCTTGTTCTTTCTCTTATTCCTCTTATTGCTCTTCGAAGAGGAAGCTAAGTTAGCTTCTCCAGGAGCAACCTCAGTAGTAGCAGTAGGCTTCTTGTCATGTCCCTTACTTGGTCCACCATTGATACCTTCAAAAATTTGAAGCTTGTTCATGAGTTGAGTCATTACGTACTTCATTTTATTTAGTAATTAGTTGGTGGTGAATGGAAGAAAACCGGGAGCAAGACTATTCAAAATAAGCCCCACTTGAGTTTCCTTGTCTATGGTGGCTCCGTGCAATCCTGCCTCCTGAAAGTAGTTCTTCATATTGATGAAGTGATAATGAACATGCATTCCAGGCGCCATCCTAGCATTACCATACTTCTTCGTTGCCTCAAAACGATCTTGTCTAGATTTGTGGCTGAACATTTCCTGAAGCTGCTCCATGATTTCATAGGCAGTTTCAAAGTCCTCCAACATGCTAGCTAGCATGTACGCCTTGGCTTTGTTGTTTGCAGCCAGCCAACGCTCGTACTTCTTCCTTGATTCTTTTGAAGATAAATCACCAGGGATGTCAAGAAAAAATTTAGTCATAACAAACTTGGAGTTGTCGCTGATCAACACAATGTTAATGTTTGACTTCCATTTGGGAAAATTCTCTCCAGTGAGATGTTCCTTGGAGAGAAGGGAGATACTGAGATTTTACATAGAACTACAATTATCAATAGGTAGAAATCAAGCGTTGTTTAACAAACATTTAATAACATAAATATTAAAAAATAACTCAAACATATAAAATATGCATAGATATGTAAAATACTAAATAACACATATCTACTATTTCTAAGGTATTTTAACTAGCCATGAATACATGTGTCCCGGTAGGCGAGAATCACAAATTTACTTAGTTAAATAGAGAAAACATCTCACTTAATAATAGTGTAAAACTATTATTACTAACCCTCCTATTTGATCAAAGTCACGAAATCCAATTATTTCGAACATTATGAGCTAGACCCACGGTTTCGATTATTATATACTTATTTCTCATAGTCACCATGAGGATGAGTCTATAATGGTTTGATCTATAACTATCTATCCTAATAAATTTAACCTTGTTAAAGGTCCAGTGAACACCATCCGTAGGGAGATGTAATGAAAGCGTCATAAGGTCCCACTAAACTCTAACCTTATTAAATTAACGGTGGAGATCGAATTTAAAAAAATAGAGCTCAATATTTTAAATTAGTATTTTCTTTGTGAAATTTATAAAAGTAGGCTTTTATATTATTTAAAAACAATTAATAAACCTTAGTATAAAATTATTTTAATTCTAACATACCCATTTAAATCCACTTTAAATATTTAGAATTATTATGTTACCTGTTATCCCCAAAATTTCAGTTCGATGACGTGGCAATCAGAAGTAACAAGTGGCAATGCATGGTCAGTAAATGACACATTAATAGTCAATAAATGTATTGTCCAAGGAGGGAAAGGTTGGAGATTAATCTTCGAAGTTGTGATATTACTGGTCATGAAAATTATTTATCTGGTTTGGAAGTGATTTGACCGACCAGGTAGAATTTTTGTTCGACCGGTAAAGATATTTGACTGACCAGTAAAATGTTATGGCTGACCAGTAGAGTATTTTGACCGACCAGTCATTTGTTTTGCTAGACTAGTAAAGTGTTTTTCCAGACCAGAAATGTGTTATGCTAGACCAGAGATGTGTCATGTTAGACCAGAGGTGTGCTAGAGGAGTGTTTTGCCTATGCTGATCGGTGAGTTGTCTTGGCCGACCAGTCACTTCGGGGATGGATTTGGTCGGTCCACGGATCAGAATCTCAGAAGTTACCGTCTAGTAACTCTTTAGTAAAAGCTTCAGTAATGGCTTGAACCCGAATCATTTGCAACTACCGCGAGAATCTCTCAAATATCCTGAAATAATAGCTATATTATTGTAATTTGAATTTATTTATATTTTAGTTAATTAAAGTCTGTTGGAAGAACCAAGGACCCAGTAAAAGGGATATATCTGATGTACGATCCATGAGCCTATAAATAAATGGCTCATGGCATCATTTAGGGGGATCTGATCTTTTTAGACTGAGAAAAACTCTCTAGTTTTGAGACTTTGGGATTGTTACTTGGGGCATTCTTGGGGCATTTTCAAAGAGCTTAGAGAGATAAAGCTTGAATTCTATAGAGAAAGAAACTCTATATTTTTCTACTTACACTTAAGAAACACAGTTGGCTCAAGTTCATCTGATCTTAAGTGTAGGCTAAATATATCACAACTCCAAGTGGATTAGGCTATTACCAATAAATTGGGGCTAAACCACTATAAAATTATTGGTGTTGTATTTTCTATTCAAGGCTTATTGTCATTTTGACATCTACTCGTCGTTGGCCAAAATCGTGGTCAACATTTTGGTGCTTTCGTTGAGACCGTGAAGAGAAGAAACACATTGCTGCCCTATCAATATGGCTCCCAAGAATACCAGAATGGCTTCAAAAAAGCCAAGTACATCAAAAGAGCCTGCTAGAACAGAAAGTCCTAGACCGCAGAACCCAGGGACTGAGCCCAGGGTATTTCTCGAGGAGACCACTCCAGAAGTTGAACAACTCCAGGAAGCAATAGGCGTTTTCCAAGAGGAGATGATGCAATTCAATGCTCGACAGGAGTCTTTCGCTGAGGAAATGGCCAAGCAGAAGGCTGCATTCGAGCAACAAAAACAGGAGATGGATGCCAGGAGTGAAGATATTAGGTGACAACAGGAGGAGGCCGACCGAAGACATCACGAAGCAGCACTTGCTCTAGAGGCGGCTACCTAATTGGCCCAAGCCAATGCTCAAGCCGCGGCACGAGCAGCCACCCAAGGAGCATGAAAGGACAATGCTAGTCAGAAGTCCCCTGCTGGAAGGACGGACTCTCGGGGACCTGACCAGAGTCGAAGCAATCAGACTGGTCAGGCAGATGACGGAGTTCGCTCTAGAACAACATCAACACAGAGGGAGAACTCTAGAACTCCCTCCAGGAGCCACCGATCAGAAACTTCAAGATCAGGAAGTCACCGATTGGGCAGTAAGAAGACCCCACCCAGGCAGGATCATACCAGAACTCCTCGAGATAAGGGAACTTCACAGTTCAAAGATGGACATGGTCGTGATGAGGCTGATAGTCATCACACCGACCAGTCAAAGAAAAAGGAGGGAAACGACCAACAAGGAGGAAAAGACTGGTCGTCACATACCAAGAAGCCTCCACTACATCCTGGCTAGCAGCGTAGTGGGAGAGAAGAAGTCCTACGCAATAAGCCATCTGAAAAATCTAAGAACACAGTGTTTGATTGGTTGGGGATGTTGTTAGTGACAAGAGGAGGACCATCCTGGTCGAAGGGCAAGATCTGAACCGCCCTGTCAGTCAAGTAGAAATACTTGACGACAGTGCACCAGACGGAAATGCCCGACCAGGTGGTCAAGACCTTGAGACCCCGACGGTCGCCCCAGCCATCCAAGCCCAGCTTGACACGCTAACAGCTGCAGTGCAAGGTTTATCAAAACGACCTTCCAGAATGGATGCGGTAGACCACAGGCGTGGCAGTCCATTTTGTGCTCGGATTAGAGCAGCCCAGCCGCTGACAAAATATAAAGCACCAGTACTGCCGGTATATACAGAAAAAGCAGATCCCATCAGACATGTTGGGAAATTCGAGGACCAGATGGAACTGCTCGGGGTAAGTGACGATTATCGTTGTAGAGTTTTCCCAACCACATTGTTAGATACTTCCTAGGAGTGGTATTGGATGTTTAAACCGAATTCCATTACCTCTTGGAAAGCATTCAAAAAAGAGTTTGTAGACAGTTCAGTCCTACTCGGACCCCTCCAGTTTATGCC